>NC_087190.1:9824103-9889103 GCF_035594125.1 Scylla paramamosain
GAGAGAGAGAGAGAGAGAGAGAGAGAGAGACGCCGTCCTGTCTCAAAATTTACATTTTTTTTTTTTTTTTTATGTAGGAAGGACACTGGCCAAGGGCAACAAAAATCTAATAAAAAAAAAATGCCCACTGAAGTGCCAGTCCCATAAAAAGGTCAAAGCAGTGGTCAAAAACTGATGGATAAGTGTCTTGAAACCTCCCTCTTGAAGGAATTTAAGTCATAGGAAGGTGGAAATACAGAAGCAGGCAGGGAGTTCCAGAGTTTACCAGAGAAAGGGATGAATGATTGAGAATACTGGTTAACTCTTGCGTTAGAGAGGTGGACAGAATAGGGGTGAGAGAAAGAAGAAAGTCTTGTGCAGCGAGGCCGCGGAAGGAAGGGAGGCATGCAGTTAGCAAGATCAGAAGAGCAGTTAGCATGAAAATAGCGGTAGAAGACAGCTAGATATGCAACATTGCGGCTGAAGACAGTCAGTTAGAGGAGAGGAGTTGATGAGACGAAAAGCTTTTGATTCCAATCTGTCTAGAAGGCCAGTATGAGTGGAAGCCCCCCAGACATGTGAAGCATACTCCATACATGGACGGATAAGGCCCTTGTACAGAGTTAGCAGCTGGGGGGCTGAGAAAAACTGGCAGAGACGTCTCAGAATACCTAACTTCATAGAAGCTGTTTTAGCTAGAGATGAGATGTGAAGTTTCCAGTTCAGATTATAAGTATAAAGGACAGACCGAGGATGTTCAGTGTAGAAGAGGGGGACAGTTGAGTGTCATTGAAGAAGAGGGGATAGTTGTCTGGAAGGTTGTGTCGAGTTGATAGATGGGGGAATTGAGTTTTTGAGGCATTGAACAATACCAAGTTTGCTCTGCCCCAATCAGAAATTTTAGAAAGATCAGATGTCAGGCGTTCCGTGGCTTCCATGCGTGATATGTTTACCTCCTGAAGGGTTGGACGTCTATGAAAAGACGTGGAAAAGTGCAGGGTGGTATCATCAGCGTAGGAGTGGATAGGACAAGAAGTTTGGTTTAGAAGATCATTAATGAATAATAAGAAGAGAGTTGGTGACAGGACAGAACCCTGAGGAACACCACTGTTAATAGATTTAGGAGAAGAACAGTGACCGTCTACCACAGCAGCAATAGAACGGTTAGAAAGGAAACTTGAGATGAAGTTACAGAGAGAAGGATAGAAACCGTAGGAGGGTAGTTTGGAAATCAAAGCTTTGTGCCAGACTCTATCAAAAGCTTTTGATATGTCCAAGGCAACAGCAAAAGTTTCACCAAAATCTCTAAAAGAGGATGACCAAGACTCAGTAAGGAAAGCCAGAACATCACCAGTAGGGCGGCCTTGACGGAACCCATACTGGCGATCAGATAGAAGGTTGTGAAGTGATAGATGTTTAAGAATCTTCCTGTTGAGGATAGATTCAAAAACTTTAGATAGGAAATTAAAGCAATAGGACGGTAGTTTAAGGGATTAAAACGGTCACCCTTCTTAGGAACAGGTTGAATGTAGGCAAACTTCCAGCAAGAAGGAAAGGTAGATGTTGACAGACAGAGCTGAAAGAGTTTGACTAGGCAAGGTGCAAGCACGGAGGCACAGTTTCGGAGAACAATAGGAAGGACCCCATCAGGTCCATAAGCCTTCCCTAGGCCAGCGACGGCATGGAAAACATCATTGCGAAGAATTTTAATAGGTGGCATGAAGTAGTCAGAGGGTGGAGGAGAGGGAGGAACAAGCCCAGAATCGTCCAAGGTAGCGTTTTTAGCAAAGGTTTGAGCAAAGAGTTCAGCTTTAGAAATAGATGTGATAGCAGTGGTGCCATCTGGTTGAAATAGAGGAGGGAAAGAAGAAGAAGCAAAGTTATTGGAGATATTTTTGGCTAGATGCCAGAAATCACGAGGGAAGTTAGATCTCGAAAGGTTTTGACATTTTCTGTTAATGAAGGAGTTTTTGGCTAGTTGGAGAACAGACTTGGCATGGTTCCGGGCAGAAATATAAAGTGCATGAGATTCTGGTGATGGAAGGCTTAAGTACCTTTTGTGGGCCACCTCTCTATCATGTATAGCACGAGAACAAACTGTGTTAAACCAAGGTTTAGAAGGTTTAGGACGAGAAAAAGAGTGAGGAATGTATGCCTCCATGCCAGACACTATCACCTCTGTTATGCGCTCAGCACACAAAGACGGGTCTCTGACACGGAAGCAGTAGTCATTCCAAGGAAAATCAGCAAAATACCTCCTCAGGTCCCCCCAACTAGCAGAGGCAAAACGCCATGCTTAGGGGGATCCTGAGGAGGGATTGGAGTGATAGGACAAGATAAAGATATGAGATTGTGATCGGAGGAGCCCAACGGAGAAGAAAGGGTGACAGCATAAGCAGAAGGATTAGAGGTCAGGAAAAGGTCAAGAATGTTGGGCGTATCTCCAAGACGGTCAGGAATACGAGTAGGGTGTTGCACCAATTGCTCTAGGTCATGGAGGATAGCAAAGTTGTAGGCTAGTTCACCAGGATGGTCAGTGAAGGGAGAGGAAAGCCAAAGCTAGTGGTGAACATTGAAGTCTCCAAGAATGGAGATCTCTGCAAAAGGGAAGAGGTTCAGAATGTGCTCCACTTTGGAAGTTAAGTAGTCAAAGAATTTCTTATAGTCAGAGGAGTTAGGTGAGAGGTATACAGCACAGATAAATTTAGTATGAGAGTGACTCTGTAGTCGTAGCCAGATGGTGGAAAACTTGCAAGATTCAAGAGCATGGGCACGAGAGCAGGTTAAGTCATTGCGCCCATAAACGCAGCATCCAGCTTTGGATCGAAAATGAGGATAGAGAAAGTAGGAGAGAACAGAAAAAGGGCTACTGTCAGTTGCCTCAGACACCCGAGTTTCAGTGAGGAAAAGAAGATGAGGTTTAGAAGAGGAGAGGTGGTGTTCTACAGATTAAAAATTAGATCTTAGACCCCGAATGTTGCAGAAGTTAATGAAGAAAAATTTGAGGGGGGTGTCAAGACACTTAGGGTCGTCGACAGAAAGGCAGTCCGACCTGGGGACATTTATGGTCCCCTCCCCGAGATGGGGACTCCGAGGCTGATGTAGGAGTCGCCATAATGATTTTAAAATTTTTGAGTGAAGGGTGTGTGTGTTATTAGGTGCTTGTAGTTTTGTGTGGAGGAAGAGAGTTGTCTTTAGAGGGCAGGCTGTGACTGCCCCCTTGTGTTGTAAGACACAAAGGGAAACGTTCAGTGAGGTCACAGCTGGGTTTATTGAAAAGTTCACAGCACCCCCTGAACAGTGCTTTAGACCTCACTGGGAGTAATTATCGATTCGGCAGGTGTCTACTGCCTCCTCCTCCTATAAAATGCCTTCACTTTTAATTTCAACCAAGGTTCTCAAACACACACACACACACACACACACACACACACACACACACACACACACACACACACACAGTAATAAAGTGTGTGTGTTTCCGTATTTTCTCCATGAATCTGTTATTGTTTCCCATTATACTTTTCGTTTTCTGTCAATAACTTGAGAAACTCTATATATCATGGTACACTAAACTATGTATATATATATATATATATATATATATATATATATATATATATATATATATATATATATATATATATATATATATATATATATATATATATATATATATATATATATATATATATATATATATATATATATATATATATATATATATATATATATATATATATATATATGGACACTTATTTTTGACTACCGCTTTGGACCCTTTTATGGGATTGTCATTTCAGTGGGTTTTTTTTTTTTTTCATTGGAATTTTGTTGCCCTTGGCCAGTGTCCCTCCTACATAAAAAAAAAAAAAAAAAAAAAAAAAATATATATATATATATATATATATATATATATATATATATATATATATATATATATATATATATATATATATATATATATATATATATATATATATATATATATATATATATATATATTGTCACGCTGCTCTGTTCACACCTCAGCCGCCAAGTGTGTACCCAGTGTGACTACCTCTGCAGTGTGTGGGTAAGCTGTTGTTGCTGTGAAGTGTGCATCAATTCTTTCACTGCGGCATGCAAGAATTAATAGCACTTAAATCATTGCATGGAATCTTTTTAATCATCTGAAAGAAAGAATGCAGTAAAATAAAAAATCAGTTTTGCAATTTTTCGCCAGTGCAATGTTTGGGAGTGGGTGTGGGGCAAGGAAAGATGTCTCAGAGTGGTTAGTAATTAAAGAAAGACATGCCAGATAGTGAAAGGGTTGAGTGCTCCAGGTACTTCATTATTTTACTTTTGTCCTGTTTGGAATCTATGCCCTTGGAACTATGCCGAACCAGGACGAGGGTTCGCTACTTACATCTAGTGCGTCGCAGGATAGTGTTTCTTCCGTAACCGCAGGTGTTGCCGTCAAACCACCACCCTTTGATGAGACTTCAGTAACACGCTGGTTTACAATAATTGAATCACAGTTTGTTCTTGCCAAGATCACTGTTTGAAGTACTAAATTTCACCATATATTATCAAATTTGCCACTTAGAGTAATCAATCAATTGAGTGATGAAGTCATCAATTCTTCAGACTATGGTGAATTAAAGCAATCTTTGATACCTCTTTTCACCAGGTCAAAACCTGAACTTTTTGACTCTCTTGTTAATCAAAATAACATAATGTGTGACAGACCTTCCACGTATTTGAGAGAGTTGCGTAAAATAGCTGCTCAACTAGGGGTGGATGATTCCTTTATAAAGTTAAAATTTTTGAAAGCATTACCTAGTAGCATCAGACCTCTCCTAGTGACATATGAGGAGAGCTCTACACTAGAGGAACTGGCTCGTGTAGCTGAGACATTATTGGCCTATGGCTCAAGTAATGCGAGTGTAAACAACAGCGCTAATGTTTCCATGGTGGAAGGTGGACAAGGGTCCAGGCCTGCGAGCCGGAACAGAGATAATGGTAATAGAGGCCCAAATTTCACTTCAGCTTGTCAGGATAATGTATTTTCTAGAACTTATGTTCCCATTGGAGTGCGCGCTTTTCATGAAGGTCAGCGTCCTCAGGTGTGCAGGTACCATCTGTATTATGGTAACAGGGCAAAATCATGTAAACGATGGTGTATACTTTCTTCTACAGCTTCTAATATTTTGCCAGATTCTCGCCCTAATTCTCGTTCTTCTTCCCCCGCTCGCGTATTCCACCAGGCGGGAAACTAGTAGGGCAGTCCGTAGAAATATCAGTTGCGACCGTCGGACTGCCACTTAGAGTAAGTGCCACAATCGGTTGCAAGAATTACCAATTTTTGATAGATACTGGTTCATCACTTTCGCTGCTTCCTAATGAATCAGAACTTACTCCATTCCTCAGGCCAACTGCTGTTACTCTTACTAATGCTTCAGGTAAACCCATACGTTGTTATGGTGAAGTCGATGTAGACCTTGGGATACGATGTATTAGGCGTTCTTTCCCTTGGTCTTTCGTCATTGCTGACGTTATATATCCAACTTTGGGAACCGATTTTCTTGCAGCTAACTCACTAATGGTAGACTGTAAAAACCAGTCGCTAATAGACTCCTCTACCCAATGTAAGATTCCTCTTGAAGTTTCTTATTTCCTATTTCTTCATATTTGGTTAATTATAATGGGGTAGACTCAAAAGCTGTTGAACTCCTTTCTCAGTTTCCGGTTCTTACTTCACCTTTGCAGTTGTCAGCTACTACACCTCCTGTGGAAACTATACACCATCGTATTGATACAGGTGACTCACCTCCTATACATTTCAAAGCAAGACCTTTGACAGGTGAGAAGCTCAAAGCGGCTAAAGATGAATTTCAGTTTTTGCTTAATGCCGGAATCATTCGGCGCTCTAACGCTCCTTTGGCGTCTCCTCTGCACCTTGTGCCTAAGAAGGAGCCCGGTGCTTGGACACCTTGTAGTGACTATCGCGGACTCAATAACGTAACTGTGAATGATAAATATCCCATACCACATTTGCGCTGTCTCACCATGTCACTTAAGGGTAAGACCATATTTTCAAAGATCGATTTACAGCGTGCATACTTACAGATCCCTGTGGCCAAAGATGATGCACCTAAGACTGCAGTATGCACACCGTTTGGTCTGTTTGAATTTTTGTATATGCCCTTTGGTCTTAAGAACGCAGGTTCCACTTTTCAGCGCTTCATTGACACCATATTGGTGTCATATCTTAGTAGCTAGTACAACTCTTGAAGAACACATTGCTGATGTTAAGACTGTTCTTTCTACTTTAGCAAAACACAACTTAAGACTATCTATAGATAAATGTGAATTTTTCAAGTCCTCGCTCACCTTCCTTGGCTATGAGGTCAGTGCTCATGGAATTAGACCACCTCAAACTTCAACTGCATTGCGCCGTTTTATGGGGATGCTAAATTTCCTTAGACCAATGATCCCTAATTTTGCCGATGTTGCTTATTCATTGACAGAACTCTTACGGCATAATCCATCTTCTAAATCTCTCTCATGGACAGATGTTGCAAGGGACTCCTTCAACAATTTGAAGCAAGCCCTAGTCACTTGTCCTACCCTCGCCTATCCCTCTCAGAAGGCAACTGATTACCAGCTTGTGACTGACAGCTCGAGCTTCGCAGTTGGCGCAGCTCTATACCAGATTATAGATGACACGCCTACGCCTCTAGGATTTTATTCCAAAAAGCTCTCTGACACTCAGAAAACCTATTCCACCTATGACAGAGAACTCTTAGCTTCTTATTTGGCTGTCATTTACTTTAAAACACTCATTGATGGCCACTCGGTCACCTTGTTCCTTGACCATAAACCTTTAGTTTCTGCCTTTCATTCTAAGTCAGTTGCAAGGTCTGATAGGCAACAACGGCAACTTTCTTTAATCTCTGAATATGTATCATCAATAGTGTACATCCTTGGGGACAACAATGTTGTTGCCGATTGTTTATCAAGACCATCATGTGCAATTTCAGTTGATTCTTTCGACTTGTGTGGCATAGCTCGTTCCCAGGAAGGTGACACCGAGCTCGGTTTGTACAAGGAGAGATTATCCAATTATACCTTGCCCTCTAATCTTGCTCTATGGTGCGACACATCTACCAACGCACCAAGACCGTTTGTTCCTTCTTCTTTTAGGATAAATGTCATTCATTCATTACACGATCTATCTCATCCTGGTATTAAAGCCACTGCTAAAATAATTAAACAACGTTATTTCTGGCTTTGTATGGACAAAGATATAAAGGAGTTTGTAACGAATTGTCTTAAATGTCAACAAGCTAAAACACACAGACACACAATATCACCAGTTTCTCCTATTTCTACTCCTACTGATCGCTTCCAGACTGTTCATATAGATATTGTTGGACCATTGCCTCCTGCTACTCTTCCTAACTACCCATACCCTCTCCCATACAGTTACCTTCTCACTTGCATTGACAGAGCGACAAGATGGACGGAAGCTATACCTGTAATAGACACCACCGCGAGCTCCGTCGCTATTGCATTCGTGGCTGGTTGGATTTCTCGTTTTGGAGTACCGCTGCAGGTAGTGACAGACAGAGGTGCTCAATTTGAAAGTGAGTTGTTTTCCGAGCTTTCCTCAATTATTGGCTTCCATCACATGTGAACAACTGCTTATCATCCTCAAGCGAACGGTATCATTGAACGCCATCACCGCTCTCTAAAATCAGCGATACGTGCTAGACAAGAGAACTGGTTTTATGCTTTGCCCATAGTCTTACTTGGATATCGCTTGACACCTAATATGACCAGTTACTCGCCATTCACTGCTGTCACAGGAACTCGTATGTTGTATCCTTCTGCAATTATCACTAAAGACTTGCCAATATCAACAAACAAATATACTATACACCGCTTGATTAAAGAAATGCAGGCCATTGATTTTTATGACGTTTCATCAGGTGAATGTCACTCCTCATCTAAACCATATGTTCCTAACGTTCTGTTTTCATGTTCAAAGGTCTGGGTGCGGATTGACAGAGTTCGCAAAAGTTTAGAAGCTCCTTATTCGGGACCTTATGAAGTATTACAACGTGACCCGAAATATTTCATCCTCAGACTACCTCAGGGTGACACGTCTGTATCTATTGACCGTTTGAAGACAGCTTATATACCAATCACCAGACAAGCACCATCTAATGATAGAGATGACCTGACTACGTCTACCTTAGACTCTAATTCATCTCCTTTGCCTGATATCTCTGCTTCTACACATTCCCCTTCTGCTCATTTCCAGTCTGATCTTCCTCGCCATACCATGCCTAACTTCCCTCGTACAACTCGTTCAAGGAGGACAGTGTATTTCAGTCAACACCCTCACTATTTATATTACTAGGTGAACTCCGTTCTTGAGGGGGGAGTATTGTAGGAGTACATAGATACACCATTAGAAGTTCGAGGTAGGTTCCAGTAATGCGGTTTACACCTCTTTAGGTACTGCCACGGTCTCGGTCATTCGGCTGACTGGACGCCTACCTAAAACACCACACACTCACGCCTGCAATGGTTTTCCTTTATTGAGATTTAAGCACCACCTGGAGTTTGGGTAAGCACTTTGTATTATGATGGTATTGTGATTATGATGTATTGTGATTATGATATATTTATTTAGTATTAACTTTGATGAACATGTAAGTGTATGTGATTACAGTTAAAAGTATTTGGGTGATCTTGTAAATTATTGTGAATGTACCTTGTTGGTGATATTTGATAGAAACATGATTTTCTATGGAGTTGAATTAGTATAATATTTCCAGACCATGTTTATATTATAACTTGTGATGTGTCTGCTAATTTCGTGTAGGATTTCGTATTCACTTAATTGGTTGTTGGCAGGTCTCTGTTGTTGTATATTTGCTGTGACTGTGTCAGAGGAATCTAACTGCGCCTGTGAACAGCGCCCGCAAATAAACTCACGGCACCTGTCTGGAAGTTTCTGTACCGGTCCCCGCTCTACATGTGCTCACTAGAGGTCTGAGGTGCCGTGTCGTGTAGTTTTTCGCAAATAAAATTTTAACAAAGTGTCGGACAAGGTTGCTATTTTGGCAGTGGATTTTTGAGACCCCGGCCTGATGGTAAATATGTACTTTGGTGTCATATGTGGATAATGAGGGCAATTATGAGTAAATTTAGGATAAACTTAGCTAAACTTTATAGACACAGGTAGCGAGACTAAGGGCCTATTTCACAGTCGCTTCCTGTTGTTGTGATCGTTACCAATGAGTGGTGATGTCCACCGACAACAAATCCGATTTCACAGACGTTTTTCGTGGCATATCAGAAGTTCTTATCCTCTTGTACTTGTCATATTTCCTAAATTGTATATTAAAATTATTTAACAATACAACAACATTTTCTAGGCTATAATAGTAATTTACTATGATCAAATTTAAGAATTTGGAAGGCGTCGTGAACTTAATTCACCAGCTGATGAAAACGTCACTACCTGTCACCCTTATTTCATCTCATCTGCTACGCCTCCTTGGTTAAAAACTGTAATAATTCTCACATACGCTTAGGGTGTGTAGAATCTGTCACCTAAGAGAAATATTAGATAATATTAAAATAGCATTACCATTAGGCTAGGTCTAGATTAATTCAGTTCATTAATTTCATTGCTAATTCTTTCAATACGTAGATCAAGATTAAAAAAAAAAAAAAGATTTTTACTAAAAAAATTAATAACCAGTCTCAAAATTAGTAGGCTGGAAAAATTATGTGACGTGTTTTGAATGGTAACATTCATAAAAAGACGCCATACTTGAGGATTTGAGCGTGCGGGGGTGGGAGGGAAGGGGGAAAAGTGACGCGTCTTGGAGTAGTGACACACACACACACACACACACACACATAGATAGTTTATTGACCACAGTTAGCAAGCAAGCACACACACACACCACGGTATTCTTGACGCCCCGGTATCGTGTGCAAGTGTCTGTGCGGGTGTAGCTTGTGCGCCACACCCTCTGTTATCTTTGCTCAAACTCGTGTGTGAAAGTCTATGGGGCTAATACCTCAACCAGAGCAAGCACGATCATTATTTGCCATTATGAATGTATATAACGCATCATCAGTAGTCTTATAATCTAGTTTTTGTCGAATATTTGAAGCCATACATTGTTAGATTGAAATGTTTCGGGTTTTATGGAAATAGCCCTAGCCTATTAATTTTGAGACTACTTATTTCTCAGTAATTTTTTTTTTTTTTTTTTAATCGTGATCTATTTATTAAAAGGAATAACAATAAAATTAATGAATTGATTTGATGACAACCTAGTCTAACTGAAGCAAGCCTAGTCCTCTGATGGAAACGGTAATGTTATTTCAATATTATCTAATATTTCTCATGGGTGAGATTTAAAGTGATTATTTATTTTTTACCAAACATGATTTTTTTTTTTTTTTTAGTCATGATCTGTCCATTGAAAGGATCAGCAATTAGATTAATTAATTTAATTAATCTAGGCTAGGTTTAGATTAATTAATTTAATTAATCTAAACCTAGCCTAATAGAAGCAAGCCTAGCCCTCTGATGGAAATGGTAATGCTATTTTAATATTATCTAATATTTTTCTTTGGTGATAAACTCCACACACCCTATGCGTATGTGAGAATTATTACAGTTTTTAACCAAGGAGGCGTAGCAGATGAGATGAAATAAGGGATGACAGGTAGTGACGTTTTCATCAGCTGGTGAAATGAGTTCACGACGCCATCCAAACTCTTTAATTTGATCATATTACTATTACGCCCTACTAAATGTTGTTGTATTGTTAAATAATTTTTAATATACGATTTAGGAAGTAATACTAGGAAAAGAGGATAAGAACTTGTGATATTTGCAAGAAATATATGCACTGGTAAGCTACATTCGGGAGGCCCAGCAGCTACTAAGCCAGCGTTACCAGAGGCTCCAACTTCTAGTAATGATCAAAACAAACATCGCCTCAAAAAACATCTGTTTACGTTACGTTTATGGGGAGAGAGATAGTAGGGGGGGAAATAAGAAGAAATGAGGGGAAGATAATAGGTTGGGTTAAATGACGAAGGAAAGTAGAATGGTAAAAGATGACGGGCAGACCGTCATGCTGTTTTAATGTGATTATTTAATGTATCTATGATTTATTGTTTTTTCTTCAATACTGTGTCAGTAATACATTCTCCTCGCATCCCCTGTCTGTACCGCATGGTGCTGCCTTGCAAGGCTGACACCTGTCTAGTTCCCCTCGTGGGAGGGACCTGGATCCAGGCAACACCACGACTCAGGGCGCAGCAGTAAACGCTCTAATAACCCGTCTCACGCTGCCGGTAGTCCGCAGACGTCCTGGGATGACTGAGCCCCTCACCTGGGGAGCAGTGTTGCCACAAATATTAAGTCCCATATATTATTGATTTTTTTTTTTTTTTCCCCACAGAATCCCACAAAGTATAAGGAAAATCCCATTAAAATTCAAATTAATTTTGAACAGCAAACGTGTGTGTGTGTGTGTGTGTGTGTGTGTGTGTGTGTGTGTATATATATATATATATATAGAGAGAGAGAGAGAGAGAGAGAGAGAGAGAGAGAGAGAGAGAGAGAGAGAGAGAGAGAGAGAGAGAGAGAGAGAGAGAGAGAGAAGAAAAAAAAATACTCAGAAGTGGGAAAATACAGAATTTGCAGTTTATATTTAATAGCATAAGAAAACAAAGAATATTCCGTGTTCCATAATTTTTTTTTCCTGCACAATGACTACAAAAAAAAAAAAAAGCTCCTTCCTTTAGGACAGTGCATCAACTACATATACCTTCTGTCCCTTTCATTTAAAACAACTAAAAGAGCAATTATTTGATCTTTCTCTTCCTCTTCCCCTGAACTCTTGGCATTGAATTTTTTAAGCATGTCATCAGTATGTTCAAAACTGACATGACTCAAAGTAACGAGACAGTCCCCATCTAATTTGCAGTAATGCCTCAACTGATCTCACAGAAAGGCGATTTCTCAGTTTTGAGTGAACAGCATTTATCTGTGAAAAGATTCTTTCCACTGAGGCATTTAAAAAAGGGGGAGATGATAATGTCACTGCAAGGCCTGAAACACTTGGGAAACTTTTCTCTCCTGCAGTTTTTCCTTTCAGTCACTTCGCCCCAAAACTCTATTACATTATCTAGGCAACTTTTGGGCCATTGGTGAAGTCTAAGGTTAATCCATTCATTTTCAAGATCACCCACATCCTCAAATGCAGACCTAAACCTTGCACCAATAGGGGCAAGAGACTCCTTTGTCAGAGATGTGGCAATAGATGGATGAAAACATTTCACCAAGAGAAGAATGTCTACATTTTCTCGTAACCTCATTGGAACTTGGTTTATGATTTCAATTATAAAAGTTTTGGACCTCTTTCATATACTTGATTTGATCTTCATCCACAAAACAAGCAGCTGTAAAGTTTGGGAACTCATAACCAAAGTTCATTGCATCATATGGTCAAAAATTTTAGATTAATCAGATTGGTGGGGCGGTATCCGTAGAGCGATGTTGGCGAAACCCGTGTTGCCCCTGTGGTGGTTTGTTATTTGATACTAGGTAGGTTCTGGTTCTAATGTTGATTATTTTTTTCGAATATTTTACCCGGTACTTCTAGTGATGATACAGGTCTAAAGTTTAATGGGTCTGTAGTTATTTTGTTGGGTTTAGATATTAGTTTGATTTTTGTATGCACTGTCTTCCTCCACCACTGGTCCTTCTCTCTGTGCCGCCGCTGCCTTCCTTCCTCTTCTTACCATGCCTCTTTCTTCTTCAGTTCCTCTCTTCGCTTTCTCTCACATCAGCACGTCATGATGTTCACTACACCACCGACGCTCAATTTCGCTAAAATGATCACTACATTAATTTTGTCACTGTCAAGAATACCCTCACGCAGCATGATGTTCACTAGAACACTTGAGTTTCGCTTTCGTCAGAATCCTCACTGCATCAATTTTGTCAAGATTAAAAAGCCCTTACGTTGCGCCGCCTCTACATTAATGGTGTATGTTTCACTGTTCATTGTGTTCCTCGTGTCTGATGTCTCCACGTGGTGAGTCTGCCCTGTTTTGACCTTCTTCACTTTTAACTCCACTCTCAAGGGAGTTTCCGCACTTCCTCACATTCCTCCTGTCTTGCCTTTCCTCGCAGGTGATTGGCCAGAATAACGGTCACTGTGGTTCATGTACCTCAAATTGTAGCATCTGATTGGCTGTCTTCCGACAATCTGATTGGTCAGCTCCTGATCGTGATCCACTGCCTCCGTATAAAAAGGCCAGTATGAGTACCCAGAAATCAGTCATCAGAGAGAGAGCGTAGGAGCAACATCTCCCCTGTCGTAACAGCGTCTTAATTGTCAAGTGTAAATCGTACTCGCGTGTAGTATCATCAGGGAGAAAAATCTATCAGCAAGAAAAAGCGACTAGAAGCAAATTAACAGCGGAATACTACGGCAAAAGCAAGGATGAGTCCCCCTTTTGCCGGAAGTATTCACGCTATGCTCGGCGTGGCTCGCGACGCTCCCCTGGAGGAGATCAAGCGGGCCTATCGACGAAAGGCCCTCGAATTGCACCCCGACAAGAACCCGGGGGACGCAGCTGCTGCAACCGTGCGATTCCAGCAGCTGCAGGCGGCGTACGAGACGCTCTGCCGCCAGAAGGAGGCCGGCGGGGAGCCACAGGAAAGGCAGGAAAAGAAGGAGGGGGAGTGGAAACGAGAAGAGCAGCAGGAAAAGGCGTGGAAGGAAGAGGATGGAAGGCAGCGGCAGCGTAAAGAGGAAGACCGGTGGTGGGAAAAGGACGATAAACGGAAGAAGAAAAAGAAAAGGCAGAGAAAGAAGCAGAGCAGCGAAGCACCGGAGGAGGAGGAGGAGGAGGAGGAGGAGGAGGAGGAGGAAGAGAATGAGGAGAAAGAAAAGGAAGAAGAGGAGGAGCAGGCGGAAGAAAGGGCGAAGTATTGGGAGGATGAAGAGAGGGGGAAGGACTGGGAAAAGAAGAAAAAGAATGAGAGAAGGCACCGAAAAGATAAGAATCAGATGAACGAAAATACATGGGAGAGAAAGTGGAGCAAGAAAACAGCAGAAGAGGAGGAGGAAGAAGGGGAGGAGGAGGAGGAGGAGGAGGAAAAGGTGGGGAAGGAAGAAGAAAGGCAAATGGACTGGGAGGAAAGAAAGAAACAGGAGACGGGGCCCCGCAAAGACAAGGAGGAAATAAAGAAAGAGAGAGCATGGGAGAGGAAGAGGAAGAATAAAAGATCAGAGAAGGAAGAGCAGGAGGAGGAGGAGAAGGAGGAGGAGAAGAACTGGAAAGCGGAGAAACCAGTGAGTAAGCAGAATGCAAGGGAGAGAAGGAAGAAGCGAAGAGAGGAAGAGAGAAAGAGACAACAAGAGGAAGAGGTGAGGATGAGAAGACGGCGACATGAGGAACAGAGAAAGGCGAACGAACGAAAGAGGGAGATGGAGGAGGAGAAGGAGAAAGAGGAAAGCAGGAGGAGGAAAGAAGAGGAAGAGCGGGAGAAAGAGAGAGTTAAACACCAAGAGAAGGAAAGGATTAGGCGAGAAGAAGAAGAGAAGGAGAAAGAAAAGGTTAGACGAGAGGAAGAAGAGAGAGAGAAAGAGAGGCTTAGAAGGGAAGAGAAGAAACAAGAGAACATCAGGCGAGAAAAAGAACAGGAGAGGATGAGAAGGAAGCGACAAACAGAGGAGACAGAAGAAGAGGAAAGGAAGAGAAGGAGAGTAGAAGAGTACCAGAAGGAGGAGGAGGAAGGAAATGAAAGCAGTAAACAGGAGGAAGAAGAAGGGAGGTGGGATGGAGGGAGAAGGAGGCTGCAGAGGACGTTGAAGGCAGTGAGGCAGAGAAGGAAGAGAGAGGGGATAAAGAGACGCGGCGAGGAGAGAGTGAGACGCCAGCAGGAATTGGAGGAAAAATTGAGGTAACACCTGGAGGAGGAAAGGAGGAAGCAGCAAGAGGTGGAGGGAATAAGACAGGAGGAAAAGATGGAAAGGATGAGAAGAGAACATGAGGAAGAGAGGAGGGAACAGGAAGAGAGAGAAAGGGAAGAGAAAGGACAGGAAGAACACGCAGGACGGGACAGAAAACGAGACGATGAATGCAATAAGCGGCCTTTGCGTTGGAAGAAAATAGCGTTTGGTTTTAAAGAAATCGTTCAAAAATTCTGGAAAAAAATAAAAATTAAAAAATCGAAAAAAAAAGACTGAATAAGACTGAATAAGTAAAGATAGAAAAAAATGGATGAGTAGTGAATAGTGATGGCAGTGTTAGGTGATGGCTTGGAATGTTGTGTTGCTGTTATGATGCCCTGATATAACAACAGAAAAGTCAATAAAAAGAAAAAAAAAGATAAGAAAAAAAAAGAAATAGATGTAGAACATAGATATTAAGAGTAGCCTTAAGGTGCACTAAAAGAAAAAAAAATCAAATAAATTAAGAAAAGACGAAAAAAATATATAGACGTTAAGAGTAACATTAAGATGCACTAAAAGAAGAAAAAAAGAAAAAAAATATATAGAAAATAGATATTAAGAGTAAATTTAAGATACACTAAAAGAAAAAAATCAGTAAAAATATATTAAATTAAGAAAAGAAAAAAAAGATGTAGAAATATATATATATATATATATATATATATATATATATATATATATATATATATATATATATATATATATATATATATATATATATATATATATATATATATATATAGAAAATAGATATTAAGAGTAACCTTACGATGCACTAAGAAAAAAAAACAATAAAAATCAAATAAATTAAAAAGGACGAAAAAAAAAATATAGACGTTAAGAGTAACATTAAGATGCACTAAAAGAAAAAAATAAAGAAAAAAAATATATAGGAAATAGATATTAAGAGTAAATTTAAGATACACTAAAAGAAAGAAAATCAGTAAAAATATAATAAATTAAGAAAAGAAAAAAAAAAGATGTAGAAATAGATATAGAAAATAGATATTAATCTTAAGATGCACTAAGGAAAAAAAAAACAATAAAAATCAAATAAATTAAAAAGGATGAAAAAAAAATATAGACGCTAAGAGTAACATTAAGATGCACCAAAAGAAAAAAAATAAATAAATAAAAATATATAGAAAATAGATATTAAGAGTAAATTTAAGATACACTAAAAGAAAGAAAATCAGTAAAAATATAATAAATTAAGAAAAGAAAAAAAATATAGAAATAGATATAGAAAATAGATATTAAGAGTAAACTTGAGATACACAAAAAAGAAAAAGAAAAAAATATAAAAAGTTAAGAAAAAGACGAAAAAAAAATAGATATATAGAAAATAGATAATAAGAGTAAATTTAAGGTATGAGCAGTGATGAGTGACGTAATGGTAGTGTTAGGTGATGACTTGCAGTGTTATGTCTACGTTATGATGCCAATATAATAACACAAAAGTCAATAAAAAGAAAAAAAAGAAAAGAAAAGAAAATATAGATATAGAAAATAGATATTAAGAATAACATTAAGATGCACTAAAAGAAAAAAAAAATCAAATAAATTTAGAAAAGAAAAAATAGACAAAATATATATTAAGAGTGACCTTAAGATACACTAAAATAAAAAAAAATAAATAAACAAATCAAAAAAGAAAAAAAATATATGTATAGAAAATAAATTAAGAAAAGAAAAAAACATGTAGAAATAGATATAGATATAGAAAATAGATATTAAAACTTAAGGTATACCAAAAGGAAAAAAAATCAACAAAAATATAATAATTCAAGAAAAGACGAAAAAAAGAAATAGATATATAGAAAACAGATATTAATAGTAAATTTAAGATATACAAAAAAAATCAATAAAAATATAAAAAATCAAGAAAAGAAAAAAATATATATACATATAGATACAGAAAGTAGATATTAAGAGTAACCAACCTTAAGATACACTAAAAGAAAAAAACGATAAAAAAATAATAAATTAAGAAAAGAAAAAATATATAGATATATAAAATAAATATTAAGAATAAACTAAGACACAGCTATAGAAAAAAAAACACTAAAAATATAAAACATTAAGAAAAGTCGAAAAAAATATAGATATAGAAAATAGATACTAAGAGTAAACTTAAGATACAATAAAATAAAATCTAATTAAATTAATTAAAACAAAGAAAAGATATAGATATAGAAAATGTATATTAAAATAATAGAAAGAAAAATCAATAAGATTATAATAAATTAAGAAAACAAAAAAATCTATATTAAATAGATATCAAGAGTGAACTTAAGATATACTAAAAGGAAAAAATGTCAATAAAAATTAGATAAAGAAAAGAAAAAAATATAGAAATAGATATAGAAAATAGATACCTATTAAGAGTACATAAGAACATAAGAAATAAGGGAAGCTGCAAGAAGCGACCAGGCTTACACGTGGCAGTCCCTGTATGAAACACTCCTACCTATTTCCATCTGTTATCCCCATCCATTAACTTGTCTAATCTTCTCTTAAAGCTCTCTAGTGTCCTAGCACTAACTACATGATTACTGAGTCCGTTCCACTCATCTACCACTCTATTTGAGAACCAATTTTTTCCTATCTCCTTCCTAAACCTAAATTTTTCAAGCTTGAACCCGTTATTTCTTGTTCTGAACCCGTTATTTCTTGTTCAATCTTATGTAATCTTATGATGTACTGAAAGAAAAAAATCAATAAAAATATAATAAATTGAGAAAAGGAAAAAAATGTAGAAACAGATATAGAATATAGAAAATAGATATTAAGAGTATACACCAAAAGAAAAAAAATATATAACAAATTAAGAAAAGGCGAACAAAAAAAAAAAATATATAGAAATAGATATAGAAAGTAAATAGCTAAATGCATAATACACTTAAAGAAAAAAAAAGGGAAAATCAATAAAAATATAATAAGTTAAGGAAAGACGATGGATGACATAGATGCAGTAATGAAGTGTTACAAAAGGGGACATAGACAACCAGGAGAAGGAGACACAATGGGATACGCGGATGATACAGCCGTATGGAGTGACGACAGGCAAGACTTGGAAGGACCACTGTTGACATTCATGAGGTACTGACAAATGCACGTTTAAAGATGAAGGTGAAAAAAAAAACAAATAAATAATGAAATTCTGTAGAGGGGAATAAGAAGACTTCGTGGTGGAAATACAGGGAAGCAGAGTCAAAGACGTCGAAGAAGTTAAATACTTAGGAAGTGTATTTACAACAAAAGGAAATAATAAACAAGAAATAACCGATAGAATAGTGCAATATACTAAATGAACAGGAGCATTATGTCCACTACTGAAGGATGCACATGTACCTCTAACAGCCAAGAAAATTATGTTTGAAAGTGTTTTGACTCCAACTCTAACGTGTGGCTCATAACAAGGACAACAGACAAGAAGGAGAGAAGCAGGACACAAGCAGCGCAGTGACAGTTTTAAGACTGATTACAGGAAAGACAAGAAGAGATAAAATCAGAAATAATTAAATCAGAAAAGATATTGGAGTTGTTTCAGTGTTCAGCAAAATAGACGCGGCTCAGGTGAGGTGGCTGGGACATCTTGAGAAGATGGACGAGGCAAGAATTGCCAAAAGAAAATGGAATGGGGACCAAACAGTAATAGGCCGAGGGGAAGACCCAAGAAAAGATGGAGAGATGCTGTTAAGGAGACACTGGATAGATACAACATGGCAGAAATACAGAAACTTAGAAGACAAGGGACTAAGCAAGACAGACGAGAATGGATGAGGAGGCTTGCCCCACTGGCAGAGATTCATCTCTAACTGGGAGCCGAAGTAAGAAGTAAAGCAAGATATAGAAAATAGATATCAACAGTAACCTTAAAGATACACTCAAAGAAAAAAGTCAATACAAGTATAGGAAATTAAAAAAGGACGAAAAAAAAAAGATATATATAGAGGAAATAGATATTAAGAATAACTCAAGAAACAAAAAAAAAAAAATCAATAAAGATGAAATAAATTAATAAAAGTAAAAAAAAAAATACAAAAATAGATACAGATATACAAAACATTTACTAAGTGTTACCCTAAGTAACACTAAAAGAAAAATCAATAAAAATTAAATAAATTAAGAAAAGACGAAAAAAATAAATATACAAAACAGATATTAAGAGTACCCTTAAGATACACTAAAACAAAACAAAAAAAAAATCAATAAAAAATTAAATAAATTAAGAAAAGAAGATAAAAAAAGATATAGATATAGAAAATAGATATTAAGAGTAACCTTAAGATACACTAAAAGAAAGTCAATAAAAATTAAATAAATTAAGAAAAGAAAAAATACAAAGAAATAAACACAAAAAAGAGATATTAAGAGTAAACTTAAGATACAATTAAAGAAAAAATAAATGAAAATATAGTGAATTAAGAAAAGGAAAAAATGTAGAAATAGAGAATATAGAAAATAGATACTAAGAGTAAAACGAAAAATATAAGTAAAAATTAAATAAATTAAGAAAAGAACAAAATATAGAAATAGATATAAATATTAAGACTAACCTCCAGATATTCCAAACGAAACAAAAAAATAAATAAAATATAATAAGTTAAGAAAAGACGAAGTAAAAATATAGATATAGAAAATAGATATCAAGAGTAAACTCAAGATGTAATAAAAGAAAAAAGTCAATAAAAATTCAATTGATTGAAAGAAAAAGAGAAGAGAAAAGAAAAGAAAAGCAAAGAGAAAAGACAGGATGAGTAGTGACGAGTGGTGTAATGGCAGTGTTAGATGATGACTTGCAATGTTACGTTGCTGTTATGGTGTCAAAATATAATAACACAAAAGTCAATAAAAAGAAAAAAAATAAAGAAAATAAAAGATACAGAAATAGATATAGATGTGGAAAATAGATATTAAGAGTAACCTTAAGAGGCACAAAAAAAACACAATAAAAAAATCTAATAAATTAAGAAAAAGACAAAAAAATATATATAGACATAGACAATAGATATAAACAGTAACCTTAAGATAGATTTAAAAGAAAATACATTAATTAAAAAATATATAGAAAATAGATATTAAGAGTAAATTTAAGATACATTAAAAGAAAAAAATCTGAAAAAAATATAATAATTAAGAAAAGAAAAAAAAGATTAGAAATATATATAAAAAATAGGTATTAAGAGTAAACTTAAGATGCACAAAAAATTATTAAAAAAATATGATAATCTATGAAAAGACGAAAAAAAGAAATAAATATATAGAAAATAAGAGTAAATTTAAGATAAACAGGAAGATCAATAAAAAATATAATAAAATCAAGAAAAGAAAAGAATATATATATATATATATATATATATATATATATATATATATATATATATATATATATATATATATATATATATATATATATATAGATATAGATATAGATATAGATAGATAGATAGATAGATAGATAGATAGATATAGATATATATGTAGATATAGATATAGAAAGTAGATATTAAGAGTAACCTTAAGATACACTAGAAGAAAACTATTAATGGAATATAATAAATAAGGAAAAGACGAAAAAAAAAAAGATACATATAGAAAATAGATACTAAAAGTAAACTTAAGGTGCACTAAAAGAAAAAGAAATAAAAATTAAATAAATAAAAAATATAGCTATGAAATAGCTATTAGGAGTAAATTTAATCTTCATTAAAAGAAAAAAAATCAATAAAACAATAAATTAAGAAAAGAAAAAAAAAAGATGTAGAAACAGATATAGAACATAAAAAAATAGACATTAAGAGTAACCTTAAGATACACCAAAAGAAAAAGAAACAAAAATATAATAAACTGAGAAAAGGCGAAAAAAAAAACATAGAAATAGCTATACGAAATAAATATTGACTAAATTCAAAATACAGTAAAAGAAAAGAAAATCAATAAAAAATATAATAAATAAAGGAAAGACGATGGATGACATGGATGCAATAATGAAGTGTTACAAAAGGGGACATAGACAACCAGGAGAAGGAGACACAATGGGATACGCGGATGATACAGCCGTATGGAGTGACGACAGGCAAGACTTGGAAGGAGCACTGTTGACATTCACGAGGTACTGACAAATGCACGTTTAAAGACGAATGTGGACAAAAAAAAAAATAAATAAATAAAAGTCTGTAGAGGGGAATAAGAAGACTTCGTGGTGGAAATACAGGGAAGCAGAGTCAAAGACGTCGAAGTGAAATACTTAGGAAGTGTATTTACAACAAAAGGAAATAATAAACAAGAAATAATCGATAGAATACTGCAATATAATAAATGAACAGGAGTATTATGTCCACTACTGAAGGATGCACATGTACCTCTAACAGCCAAGAAAATTATGTTTGAAAGTGTTTTGACTCCAACTCTAACGTGTGGCTCGTAACAAGGACAACAGACAAGAAGGAGAGAAGCAGGACACAAGCAGCGCAGTGACAGTTTTAAGACCATACATTCCAATCCAAGACTTCACCTCTTCCGCAGACTCTTCCGCAGAAACATGCCAGTTTACTTAATTGCCGACCTTAACGCCAACCACCCCATCCTTGGCACTCAGCTTAGCACATTAATTAAAAACAAGACGATTCAACATATTGGCTCTCCTTTTCCTACTTTTTCACCCATCGGAGAGGAACAAATTCTGACTTAATACTCACAAATTAACAAAACTCATCACAACACTCATATTTCACAGGGACGTCTCACAAGTGACCACATCCCAATTTACCTTACTCTTCCGTCAACCTTACTATTTCGTCTTCACCCATTTATGTACCAATACCTCCCAGACCTGACTTTAAAAGAGCAAGGTGGAGCCTGTTCCAAGAAAGCACTGACAACAATACTAAACACAATAACCTAGACAACATTGCCCTCGAGGTAATAGACACACCAATCACATACTGCCACAAAATCACTGAAACTTCAATAGACGCACACATTCCTTGCATGCACCTGCGCCCTCTACCACACCCCAACCTCAGCTATCGCACACAAAAAATAATCTCTCAATTTAACGCAATAAAACACCACTCAACAGTTTACGGCTGGACACCACACCACTTCTTAACCTATAAAACCATAAAAACTTATCTATCCGAAGCTCTTATTATAAATTCCAACGAAAGCTGGAGCAAAATTCTACAAAACATCGCTGCAAGCTTCCCTAACCCAGAGTTCTTTTGGAAAAAAAATAAGAACCTGACAGGACAGTCCATTCCAGAAGCCCACTACCTAATTAACTCCCGCAACACCAAAGTATTCTCTACGCCAGACAAAGAAGAGCTGCACAGACAACACTGGTCCAGGATTTTCAGCCAAGACGATAACGAAGATAAAGTAGAACAGGAAGAACCCCACGAAGTATTTGAATACCTACACAACAACCTAGATAGAATCACACCATTTCACAACGCAGACATCAGCAGGCTAAACAACCCACAACTGGACCAAGAAATAACCACACAAGACATCAAGCAAATTTGCAATCATACCAAAAAGACATGACCCGGAAGGAAAGGCGTTAACAAAACCATCCTTAACAAATTACCTGAATCCGCATTTAACCACCTCAGACATTTTTAATGCATGCCTCTCATCTAGTTACTTCCCAGACCACTAGAAAGCTTCAATTATTAATACCCAAAGCTGATAAATCTCCACACCAGGTCGAAAACTATAGACCAGTTTCACTTCTGGAAGTCCCTGGAAAAAACTTTTGAAAGAATTATCAACAACAGATTACGAAAACACCTAGAAATAAATAATCTCTATAACGAAAATTTAGTGTGGGTTTAGCATGGGGAAAGGCACTCATATGGCCTTAGCATTAATCACCGAGCAAATAGCTCAATACAAAGCCAACAGAGGCAGTGCCATATAATCTTACGTGATATATCCAAAGCATTCGACAAAGCGTGGCATAACGGTTTGAAATACAAAACACTACATCTGCAACTTCCATCAACCATTGAACGACTTCTCTGTGACTTCCTGAATGATGGGAAAGCCCGCGTCAAAATAAATAATTACACAGGTCCAAACATCAACTTAGAGTGTGGAGTGCCTCAGGGCAGTGTGCTTTCGCCAACCCTCTTCACCATATATACCAATGACATCAGAAAACCCTACAAAGGTATATATATACATATATATCACTTATGCAGATGACATGACACAAGTTATTGGATATCAAGGAAGATCTAAATCTATAATAAATATCATCACTGAGAGAGAAATAATAAAGATCAATAAATTTGAGGAAAAATGCAAAATAAAAACTAACATACAGAAGTCCACTCCGTTACACTTCGACGCCAGAGTCACACACCCACTAAATATAAATGGCACTGAAATAGAATTTAAATCTACTGGAAAAGACCATTGGCCTCAAAATCAACAGTTACGGATATAAAACAAACACCATAAAAAGAAAGAATAAAGCCAATGCTGCACTAAGGAAATTATATATTCTACGAGATCTACCAACCAAAATTAAAACACGCCTGGTTAAAGCATTAGTAATACCCATTTTAGAATATCCCCCTGTCCCTGTTTATGTATTATCCACTACCCAGATTAGTATTCTACAGAAGTACAAAATAGACTACTTCGCTTCGCTGCAGGTCAAAAGTACCCACATACACTCACCACAGAGGAAATTCATAAAGCTACCAAAACACAACCTATAAATATCAAACTTCACGAACAGGCAGCAAAAGTCTGGACACCATTACACCTGGACGATCATTATATCTATAAAAATCTAATTCATGCTCAAGTAAACATAGAAGGATATAATAAAAATCTCCCGAGCAGTTTATCTAGTATACAAACTTGCCCGACTCCTCAGTTTCACACAACCACATCTCAGTCGCTAAAACACCTCGAGTCTCCACACCACATGAATAATCCTTCAGTTTACACTTAACAAGTCAGTACTTACTAGGTATTCCTACTTACCTTTCCCAGCACTGCTCTGTCTCAGACTTACAGGATGATGAAACAAAGTGACTGGATAAACAGTTTATTAAATCTTCTTTATTGCATACAAAAAAAAAAAGTATATCATAAGTTACCTGAGTTACTTGCCTTTTAAGATTTATACTTTACCTTCTTTATTGCTTAGGAGAAAAAAAGGGATTATTATTATTATTATTATTTTTTTTTTTTTTTAGTTTCTGATGTTTTAGGACTAATACTTACCTCTACTCACCTAGTTCAGTACTGATCAGGGTTTACTTATATAACGAATATTGAATCCAGTAAAGCACCTGCAAAAGAAAAAAATATTAGTACAATTATGTACTTGTACACTCCTTGGTATTGAAAAAAATAAAAAATAAATAACTAAATAAATAATAAAAAAAGAATAACAAGAACAATAAGAAGAAATCAGTATATAAAATTTTAAAAATAAATATAAATAAATAAATAAATAAATAAATAAAAGCAACTGTCTAGGTTCAGTAAAGAAACCTGACTGGCGACTCCTACCTTGATCTCCAGCCAGCAAAAAACTCACCATAAATCTTACACAAGAACAGCAAGGTGGACAGCCCGCCAACTTTTAACTCCTCCTGTCCTTCCTATTTCCTACTTTACCTTCAATGTGTACAAACTCTTATTTCTCTTCCCCCTCTCTTCTTCAGTAAAACAGCTAGAAGTCAGTCACCAGAGAGAGAGCGTCGAAGCATCACTTCACCTCTGTCATATCAGTGTCTCAGTTCTCAAGTGTGTACTGTGTAAATCATATCGCGTGTACTTAGTAAAAGAAATCTACCAATAAGTGGCAGTGACTAGAAGTGGATTCACTTCGAAACACCTGCTTACTCTGGCAAAAGCAAGGATGAGCATCCATTTTGCCAGAAGCATTCACGCTGTGCTCGGCGTGGCCCGCGATGCTCCTCTTGAGATCAAGCGGGCCTATCGACGAAACGTCCTCGAACTGTACCCCGACAAGAATCCGGGCGACGCAGTTGCTGCAACCGTGCGGTTCCAGCAGCTGCAGGCGGCGTACGAGTCGCTCTGCCGCCAGGAGGAGGCCGGCGGGGAACCACAGGAAAGGCAGGAAAGGAAGGAGGGGGAGAGGAAGCGAAAGAAGCAAAGGAAGGAAAAGGCATGGAAGGAAGAGGATGGAAGCCAGCGGCAGCGTAGAGAAGAGGACCAGTGGCGGGAAAAGGACGATGAACGAAGGAAGAAGAGGCAAAGAAAGAAGCAGAACATTAAAGCATCGGAGGAAGAGGAGCAGGAGTAGAAAAAAGAGAATAAGGAGGAAGAGAAGGAAGAGAAGAAAGAAGAAGAGGAGCGGGCGGAAGAAAGAGCGAAGTACTGGGAGGAGGATGAAGAGAGGGGGGTGGATTGGGAGAAGAGGAAAAAGAATGAGAGAAGCGCCGGAAAGATAAGAACCAGATGAAGAAGGATAAGACATGGGAGAGGAAGTGGAGCAAGAAAAATGCAGAAAAGGAGGAAGAGGAAGAAGAAGAGGAGGAGGAGGAGGAGGAGGAAGAGGTGGGGAAGGAAGAAGAAAGGCAGATGGACAGGGAGGAAAGGAAGAAACAGGAGACGGGGCCCCGCAAAGACAAGGGACAGATAAAAAAAGAGAGGGCATGTGAGAGGAAGAGGAAGAATAAAAGAACACCAGAGAAGAAGGAAGAGGAGGAGGAAGAGAAGGAGGAGAGGCACTGGAAAGAGGAGAAGCCAGTGGGTAACGGGAATGCAAGGGAGAGAAGGAAGAAGCGAACAGAGGAAGAGACAACAAGAGGAAGAGGTAAGGATGAGAAGACGAAGACACGACGAACAGAGAAAGGCGAACGAATGGAAGAGGGAGATGGAGGAGGAGAAGGAGAGGAAGGAAAGCAGGAGGAGGAAAGAAGAAGAGCGGGAGAAAGAGAGGGTTAAGCACGAAGAGGAAGAAAGGATTAGGCGAGAAGGAGAGAGAGAGAGAAAGGAAAGGTTAGGCGAGAGGAAGAAGAGAGAGAGAGAAAGAGAAGCTTAGGAAGGAAGAGGAAGAGAGGAAGCTAGAGAATATCAGGCGAGAAAAGAAAGAGGAGAGGATGAGAAGAATAGAAGAATGCCAGAAGGATGAGGAAGGAAATGAGAGCAGTAAACAGGAGAAGGAGGAAGAGAGAGAGGGAGATGAAAGGAGGAGGAGGCGGCAGAGAATGTTGAAGGCAGTGAGTCAGAGAAGGAAGAGAGAGAGGATAGAGACGAGGCGGAGAGAATGAGATGGCAGCAGGAATTGGAGGAAAGATTGAGCCAGCACCTGGAGAAGGAAAGGAGGAAACAGCAGGAGATAGAGAGAATGAGACAGGAGGAAGAGATGGAAAGGATGAGAAGAGACCAGGAGGAAGAGAGGAGGGAACAGGAAAAGAGAAAGAAGGAAGACAAAGGGCAGGAAGAAAACGCAATAAGCTGCCTTGGCGCTGGAAGAAAATGGCGTTTGGTTTAAAAAAAAAAAAAAAATCGTTCAAAAATTCTGGAATTTTTTTTTTTAATTAAAAATCGAAAAAAGACTGAATGAGTCAATTAAAAAGAAACGAGAAAAAATGGGATGAGTAGTGACTCACCCAACACTACCATATAATGATAATGTTGGGTGATGATGACTTGGAATATTATGTCGCTGTTACGATGCCCTAATATAATAACTGAAAAGTCAATAAAAAAAAATAAGAAGAAATGAAAAAAAAATATATATATACAAATAGATATTGATATGGAAAATAGATGTCAAGAGTAAAGTTAAAATATACGGAAAGAAACAGTAAATCAGTAAAAATAAAATAAATTAGGAAATGCGAAAAATATATATAGATATAGATATAGATGTTAAGAGTAAATTTAACATATACTAAAAGAGAAATCAATAAAGATATAATCAATTAAGAAAAGACGAAAAAAAGAGAAGTAGAAATCGATACAGATATAGAAGGTAGATATTAAGAGTAACTTTATGATACACTGAAAGAAAAATAATAAAAATAAAATAAATTAAGAAAAAAAGATCTAGGAATAGATATAGATATAAAAAAAATTGATTTTAAGGGTAAACTTAAGATATACTAAGAGAATAAAATCAATGAAAATAAAATGAATTGATAAAAGGAAAAGATATAGGTAGAGAAAGAGAAAATAGATATTAAGATACTCTAAAAGAAACAAGAAAAAATCAATAAAAAATAACATAAATTAAGAAAAGACGAAAAAAAGATATAGAAAAAATATAGATATGGAAAATGGATATCAAAAGTAAACTTAAGATACACTAGAAGAAAATATATATATATATATATATATATATATATATATATATATATATATATATATATATATATATATATATATATATATATATATATATATATATATATATATATATATATATATATATATATATATATATATATATATATATATATATATATATATATATATATATATAATAAATTAAGAAAAGACGAAATAAAAGTATATATACAAGAAATGAATATCAAGAGTAAATTTAAGATATTCTAAAAGAAACAGATAAAAATCAGTTCAAATAAAATAAATTTAGAAAAGACGAAAAAAAAAGATGTAGATATAGATATAGAAAATAGATAATAAGAGTAAACTTAAGATACACTAAAAGAAAAAAATATCAATAAAAGTTTAATAGATTAAGGAAAGAAAAAAGATACAGAAATATATATATATATATATATATATATATATATATATATATATATATATATATATATATATATATATATATATATATATATATATATATATATATATATATATATATATAAACTAGATATTAAGAATAAATTTAAGATACTCTAAGAAATCAATAAAATATAATAAATTAAGAAAAGAAAATATAGAATTAGATATAGTTATACAAAATCAATATTAAGAGTAGCCTTAAGAAACACCAAAAGAAAAAAATCAATAAAAATAAAGTGAATGAAGAAAAGACTAAAAAAAGATATGATATAGAAAATAGATGCACTAAAAGGAAAGAAAAAATCAATAAAAGTAAAATAAATTAAGAAAATAAAAGATATAAAAATAGATATAGATATAGAAAATAAATATTGAGTAACCTTAAAAGACACCAAAAGAAAAAAAACTCAATAAAAAATAAATAAAATAATAAAAGACGATAAAATAATAGATCTAGACTAAAATTAAAAAGAACAAAATATGGATAAGAAAATACAAAAAAAAAAAAAGAAGATGTGTGAGTAGATTATCAAGCAAAATAGGTAACAATGTGTGCGGAAAAATAAATAATAAATAATAAATAAACTAAATAAAACTAAATAAAAAAAACTAAAAGAAAAAGAAAAAAATAATAATAAGTGTTGTGTAGAAAGACTAAGAAATGAAGCACTTAAATAAGAAAAAAAAAATCAATAAAAATCAAATCAGTTAATAAAACGAACCCAACAAAAAGTATGGATCTTCGATAAAAGCAAATAATAACTGAGATTGTAAATAATAATGATGACAATTGGATCGGGATAAAGGGAAACAAGACGTTCTGTTTCTTAACAAGTCACACACAGTTGAAGTGTGTTCCCCGCTGTACAGTTGTCGTGGAAGTCACGGAGCGTGTTGGAATATTTACCAGTCAAACGCCTCGGAAGGCTACTGACGAGCGAAGTTCTCAGTAATGCATGAGTGGAATGGGTATTTAAATAACACAGAGAGAGAGAGAGAGAGAGAGAGAGAGAGAGAGAGAGAGAGAGAGAGAGAGAGAGAGAGAGAGAGAGAGAGAGAGAGAGAGAGAGAGAATGGCATCCTAACCTAAAATAACCTAGCAAAAATTAATCAACCCAACTTAACATAACCTGACCTTAGGTAACCTAGTTTAACATAACGTAACCTAACTTAACATTTAAAAACGTAAAGTAAAATAAGCTAACCTAACTTGAAGTATCTTAACCTAACGTAACCTCACCTCACCTAACCTAGTATAGCCTCACATCACGTAACCTAACCTAAAGTAACCTGACCTGACGTAACCTAACCTGACGTAAACAAAGGGAATAGGAAGACGAAAGGGCACATTTACGTATTTCCCTCAGCTCTTGTTACTGACGGAATGAAGATGCGTGGCCATGTTCATTCTATGAATCAATCGCCTCGGAAGGTATTCCAATAGGTGACCCTAATTAACAGTAAGCTCAGAAAGAGGATGAAAAAAAAAAAATGGAGAAAACTGTGTGTGTCTGTCTCAGTCTCTGTCTATATCTCTTTCTTTTTATAGAAACAGAAAAAAAAATTATTCTTACATCCAAAATAACAAAAAATAAAGGAAAAAACAATAAACACGAAAAGCAATAATAGTTTTGTTTATGTTCGCGAGTGTGTCTAATTGCATGCAAGTCCACCCCAAAATAACTGTAAAGATGCTAGTCATTTATCTATGATAGTAAAATGATAAATCAAGATAAAAAAAAAAAAAATCAAAAAGACCAATGGTTGTGCTGCATACCATTGGATAGGAGAGAGAGAGAGAGGGGGGGGGGGGCAATTTCAGGCACACCGCACATGACGCACTAGCCTAATAAAAAAATTTAAAAAATCAACCTAGCTCAAAATTTAGCGTGAGCCCAATGGTTGTGCTGTATACCACTGGACAGTAAATTTTCTTCTACGTTCAGTGGTATGTGTCCGGTCCTGCTGAAAGAATAAAAAGTTGGTGAAAATTTTAAAATAAAAAAATCCATGTTCACATTTCTACTTTTTGCAAGTTACGCATTAACCGGATAAAAGAAATGAAAGGTATATCATATAAAATTGATAGAGTTGTGCTATCATATGGTGCTAATTTCGTTACGATCTCTCTCGTAGTTCCGGAGATATTAGCATTTGAATGGCGTTACAGTCGGGGCGGACCGCTCAAAATGAAAAAAAAAAAAATAATAATAATAATAATAATAATAATAAATAATAGTAAACTTTGCTTTGCTGGAAATCGTTTTAATCAAACATATGGACTAATGAACGGCGTTGTGGTGAAAGCCCCACAAGGCCAAGGAGAAGAGAAAGAAGCGAACAGGAGAGGGAGAGATGACAAGAGGAAGAAACAAGGATGAGAACACGGCGATAGGAAGAACAGAGAAAGGAGAACGAACGGAAGAGGGAGATGGAGGAGGAGAAACAGAGGAAGGAAAGCAGGAGGAGGAGAGAAGAGGAAGAGAGGCAGTTCCTTCTCACCTGCATCTCTCGCCTGGATCACCTTCCCCTTGAAGTCGTACATGGGGCTCCGTCAGGGACTCGAAGAGGTCCATTTCCACCAATGCGCAGGCCAAAGAGCCTGCATACTCTAGTCATGTCTTCAATAGACATGACTAGAGTATGCCTGACAATGCATTGTGGGTATCCTGGAGAAATTGGTTATAGTACTCATATAACTCTGAGCCCAGTGCTGAATTTAAAAGTTCATTCAAACATATCAGTGCCGTGTCAGGTTCAGCGTCAGTGAAAGCCGTGATGTTTCAGTAACATCAATTCACACGTCCGTAGTGACTCCTTGCTGCGTGATGTCGGTGATTTCCAAAACGGCAAAGTTTTCAGACGTAAAATTGGCAATTATCACCACAATTCTTGATGAAAAGGAAGAGATGTAGCATAAGTTGAAGAAAAGAAAGTGGGTACATGAGTCGTGCAGGAAAAGAAAAACTAAAGGAGAGTTTGCTGCTCTGTACAAAGTGCACAAAGGTAATGATGGAAAAAAAAAAAAAAAATTCAAGATATGTTGTTTGAGATTTGTCCATATACACTGGATGATTCCGAACCAATTCACTAAGTAATCCATCATGTATTTTCGTGGACAAACTGACAGCACTCGTCCGGCGTCCGTGAAACACTGAAAAATATGTCTGGCGACGATATTTAACTTTAAGGAACAGAGACGGAACTGACACGGAGAGTCAAAACACGGCACTGCGCCGGTGTGAATGCGTCACCCGAATTCAAATTATATATATATATATATATATATATATATATATATATATATATATATATATATATATATATATATATATATATATATATATATATATATATATATATATATATATATATATTTTTTTTTTTTTTTTTTTTTTTTTTTTTTTTTTTACTGACAACGACGGAGTGAGTATTTGTATACATCATTTTTAAGCTTTCGCTTGGTGAGTTTGTGTGGCATCTTTGTGCCACCATTTCCTCACTTTCATGTCCACAACTTTCCTTATGAATCTCCTCGCTTGTTCCTGTGTTCTCGTTTTTTTGACTGGGCCTCTTCTCTAAACTCATTCAGTTTACTTCTCTCTTCTTGGTTCTTGTCTCTTTATATATATATATATATATATATATATATATATATATATATAGCAAGTGGACCAGATGAGCGAAAGCTTAAAAATGATGTATACAAATATAGGTGGTTTGGTGTCGAGCCTATGGGAACTTAAAGACTACATAAAGAACAAGACGTGGTATGTTTAACGGAAACCAAACTAAAAGAGGAAATAAAGATGAGATTTGAAAAGGAAGGACATAACACATGGAGGAGAGACAGAAAAAGAAAGGAAGGAGGAGAAGGAGTGATGATATTGGTAAAAAAAGATATTGTTGTTGGGGAAGTGGAATATGGTGATGGAATGGCGGAAGCTTTGAGTGTTGTGATTAAGATCAAAGGAAGTGAAAAGAGAAAAATTATTGTGACGTACATACCACTAAAAACTAATGCATGTGAGACCAATGGATATAAAATTATGCAACTAGAAACAAGAAATAACATAGAGAAAATGATAGGGAAAAGTAACAAAGTCCTCTTAGTAGGCGACTTAAGCACTAAACTAGAAGGAGACGGAAGTAAAAAAAAAAAAAAAAGTTGGGTCATGGAGCAAAGAACTTATGCATACCATGATGGTGAATACAATGAGGCAATGGGTGAACGAACCTACAAGATGCAGAGAACCATCACAGTTGGAGTTACTGTTTACGAAATCCCCAGAAAGTAGGCCAATTATACATTATCAGAGTTCAAAGGGAATAAGTGATCATGTGACAATAGAAATAGTACTACAGGCGAAAACAGTGTTGCACAGGAATTAACAATTTAGAAATGTGAGATAAAACTATGCTAAGCCAAACTTTGCAGAGCTTAATACCCTTTATGCAAGGAAGAGTCCAAACTCCTACTCAAATGAAAAAAAAAAAATGAAGCATAGGATTGACATAAACAAGTTAAAAGAGAAGAAAGAATTTATGAAACTACTGAGGAGATGAGCGAACTAATGAATGAGAGTTTTCAATCTGTGTTTACAAAGGAAACCGATTTTGTGCCACCGAAAGTGGTATTACAGAATGAGGGAATACAGGGAATACAAGTAAAGAGACAAGAAATCAAGAAACTGCTGGAAGAGCAGAATGTTAGAAAAGCTGTGGGACCAGACCAAGTAAATGGATGGACATTAAAAGAATGCAGAGAACAAATGGAAGAACCCATATAGGATATAATTAACATCTCGTTGAAAGAAGGAAAAGTACCAAGGGAATGGAAAAGAGCTAACCTAGCCCCAATATACAAAGGAGGAAATAAAATGGAACCATTAAATTACAGAACAGTGTCACTGACATATATTGTAAGCAAGCTTTGTGAAATAATAATAAAAGATAAATAGGTGCAATATTAAGATGAAAAGATAATTACAGAAAAGCAACTTAGATTCAGGAAAGGAAGATCCTGTGTCACAAATCTACTGAGCTTCTATACGAGAATAATAGATGGAGTGCAAGAGAGGAATGGATGGGTTGATGCGGTATACCTGGATCTCATTAAGCATTTAATAAAGCTTCTCAAAAACGTCTTATGTGGAAGTTAGAGAATGAAGAAGAACTAAAGGGAGCAACATTGAGATGAATGGATGACTATTTACAAGGGAGAAAAACGAGAACAGTAATCAGAGACAAAAATTCAAGTTGGCGCAGAGTGACAAGTGGGGTACCGCAAGGATCTGTGTTGGGACCTATTATGTTTCAAATGTATGCAGATTATATGATAGATGATCTAAATAGTTATATAAACCTTTTCGCTGATGATGCAAAAATAATGAAAATAATAAAGGATGAATAGGAATGCAAGGAATTACAAAAGGGTATTAACAAGAAAGATACATGCATGGAGCCAAAGACAGAAACTAGAATTTAATGCCAGAAAATGCCACGTGTTGGAAATAAGAAAAAGTAAAAAGAGACCTTCATGGAATTAGAAAATGGGAGGAGAAATAATAACGTAAAGTAATGAAGAAAAAAATTTGGGAGTAATGATCCAGGGTACACTATCACCTGAAAGGGACATAAACAGAATATTCAGCTCTACATACAGCTTGTTAACAAACATTAGGGTGGCGTTTAACTATTTAGATAAAGAAATGATGAAAAAAATTATAACATGCATGATACGACCTAAATTGGAATACGCATCAGTAGTTTGGGATCCACATATAAAAGAAAAAAGAAAGATATACGAAAACTTGAAAGAATATAGAGGATAGCGACAAAGATGGTACCAGAATCGAAAGAATTTGATTAGATGGGATTACCATACTACAAGAGAGAAGAGAAAGAGGAGAAGTGATAACAATGTACAAGTTAGTAAACAATATAGAAATAATAGATAGAAATGACTTGGCACCACAGATGGAGGAAGGAGAGAGACGGACGAGAGGGCACGAAACATAAAGAAACACAGCTTCCCGTATCGAACTATTGAAATCTGGAGTGATTGCAAGGAAGAGGTGGTTTTGGCAACTAGGTTAGTACTTATTGTTCCCCAGAGTGCAGGAGGCGCTTCTCTCCATGTTGTTGCTATTTGGAATGCTTCACCTACGTCTGTCCCTAAGGTGGACGGCATTAGTCGCTTTTAGTTTGCATTATGGCTGATTCTCACACATATCAGTGACGTATCAGTGCCGCGTCCGCTCACTCCGTCGTTGTCAGTAAAAAAAAAAAAAAAAAAAAAAAAATATATATATATATATATATATATATATATATATATATATATATATATATATATATATATATATATATATATATATATATATATATATATATATATATATATATATATATATATATAATTTGAATTCGGGTGACGCATTCACACCGGCGCAGTGCCGTGTTTTGACTCTCCGTGTCAGTTCCGTCTCTGTTCCTTAAAGTTAAATATCGTCGCCAGACATATTTTTCAGTGTTTCACGGACGCCGGACGAGTGCTGTCAGTTTGTCCACGAAAATACATGATGGATTACTTAGTGAATTGGTTCGGAATCATCCAGTGTATATGGACAAATCTCAAACAACATATCTTGAATTTTTTTTTTTTTTTTTCCATCATTACCTTTGTGCACTTTGTACAGAGCAGCAAACTCTCCTTTAGTTTTTCTTTTCCTGCACGACTCATGTACCCACTTTCTTTTCTTCAACTTATGCTACATCTCTTCCTTTTCATCAAGAATTGTGGTGATAATTGCCAATTTTACGTCTGAAAACTTTGCCGTTTTGGAAATCACCGACATCACGCAGCAAGGAGTCACTACGGACGTGTGAATTGATGTTACTGAAACATCACGGCTTTCACTGACGCTGAACCTGACACGGCACTGATATGTTTGAATGAACTTTTAAATTCAGCACTGGGCTCAGAGTTATATGAGTACTATAACCAATTTCTCCAGGATACCCACAATGCATTGTCAGGCATACTCTAGTCATGTCTATTGAAGACATGACTAGAGTATGCAGGCTCTTTGGCCTGCGCATTGGTGGAAATGGACCTCTTCGAGTCCCTGACGGAGCCCCATGTACGACTTCAAGGGGAAGGTGATCCAGGCGAGAGATGCAGGTGAGAAGGAACTGCCTCTCTTCCTCTTCTCTCCTCCTCCTGCTTTCCTTCCTCTGTTTCTCCTCCTCCATCTCCCTCTTCCGTTCGTTCTCCTTTCTCTGTTCTTCCTATCGCCGTGTTCTCATCCTTGTTTCTTCCTCTTGTCATCTCTCCCTCTCCTGTTCGCTTCTTTCTCTTCTCCTTGGCCTTGTGGGGCTTTCACCACAACGCCGTTCATTAGTCCATATGTTTGATTAAAACGATTTCCAGCAAAGCAAAGTTTACTATTATTTATTATTATTATTATTATTATTATTTTATTTTTTTTCATTTTGAGCGGTCCGCCCCGACTGTAACGCCATTCAAATGCTAATATCTCCGGAACTACGAGAGAGATCGTAACGAAATTAGCACCATATGATAGCACAACTCTATCAATTTTATATGATATACCTTTCATTTCTTTTATCCGGTTAATGCGTAACTTGCAAAAAGTAGAAATGTGAACATGGATTTTTTTATTTTAAAATTTTCACCAACTTTTTATTCTTTCAGCAGGACCGGACACATACCACTGAACGTAGAAGAAAATTTACTGTCCAGTGGTATACAGCACAACCATTGGGCTCACGCTAAATTTTGAGCTAGGTTGATTTTTTAAATTTTTTTATTAGGCTAGTGCGTCATGTGCGGTGTGCCTGAAATTGCCCCCCCCCCCTCTCTCTCTCTCTCCTATCCAATGGTATGCAGCACAACCATTGGTCTTTTTGATTTTTTTTTTTTTATCTTGATTTATCATTTTACTATCATAGATAAATGACTAGCATCTTTACAGTTATTTTGGGGTGGACTTGCATGCAATTAGACACACTCGCGAACATAAACAAAACTATTATTGCTTTTCGTGTTTATTGTTTTTTCCTTTATTTTTTGTTATTTTGGATGTAAGAATAATTTTTTTTCTGTTTCTATAAAAAGAAAGAGATATAGACAGAGACTGAGACAGACACACACAGTTTTCTCCATTTTTTTTTTTTTTTCATCCTCTTTCTGAGCTTACTGTTAATTAGGGTCACCTATTGGAATACCTTCCGAGGCGATTGATTCATAGAATGAACATGGCCACGCATCTTCATTCCGTCAGTAACAAGAGCTGAGGGAAATACGTAAATGTGCCCTTTCGTCTTCCTATTCCCTTTGTTTACGTCAGGTTAGGTTACGTCAGGTCAGGTTACTTTAGGTTAGGTTACGTGATGTGAGGCTATACTAGGTTAGGTGAGGTGAGGTTACGTTAGGTTAAGATACTTCAAGTTAGGTTAGCTTATTTTACTTTACGTTTTTAAATGTTAAGTTAGGTTACGTTATGTTAAACTAGGTTACCTAAGGTCAGGTTATGTTAAGTTGGGTTGATTAATTTTTGCTAGGTTATTTTAGGTTAGGATGCCATTCTCTCTCTCTCTCTCTCTCTCTCTCTCTCTCTCTCTCTCTCTCTCTCTCTCTCTCTCTCTCTCTCTCTCTCTCTCTCTCTCTGTGTTATTTAAATACCCATTCCACTCATGCATTACTGAGAACTTCGCTCGTCAGTAGCCTTCCGAGGCGTTTGACTGGTAAATATTCCAACACGCTCCGTGACTTCCACGACAACTGTACAGCGGGGAACACACTTCAACTGTGTGTGACTTGTTAAGAAACAGAACGTCTTGTTTCCCTTTATCCCGATCCAATTGTCATCATTATTATTTACAATCTCAGTTATTATTTGCTTTTATCGAAGATCCATACTTTTTGTTGGGTTCGTTTTATTAACTGATTTGATTTTTATTGATTTTTTTTTCTTATTTAAGTGCTTCATTTCTTAGTCTTTCTACACAACACTTATTATTATTTTTTTCTTTTTCTTTTAGTTTTTTTTTATTTAGTTTTATTTAGTTTATTTATTATTTATTATTTATTTTTCCGCACACATTGTTACCTATTTTGCTTGATAATCTACTCACACATCTTCTTTTTTTTTTTTTGTATTTTCTTATCCATATTTTGTTCTTTTTAATTTTAGTCTAGATCTATTATTTTATCGTCTTTTATTATTTTATTTATTTTTTATTGAGTTTTTTTTCTTTTGGTGTCTTTTAAGGTTACTCAATATTTATTTTCTATATCTATATCTATTTTTATATCTTTTATTTTCTTAATTTATTTTACTTTTATTGATTTTTTCTTTCCTTTTAGTGCATCTATTTTCTATATCATATCTTTTTTTAGTCTTTTCTTCATTCACTTTATTTTTATTGATTTTTTTCTTTTGGTGTTTCTTAAGGCTACTCTTAATATTGATTTTGTATAACTATATCTAATTCTATATTTTCTTTTCTTAATTTATTATATTTTATTGATTTCTTAGAGTATCTTAAATTTATTCTTAATATCTAGTTTATATATATATATATATATATATATATATATATATATATATATATATATATATATATATATATATATATATATATATATATATATATATATATATATATATATATATATATATATTTCTGTATCTTTTTTCTTTCCTTAATCTATTAAACTTTTATTGATATTTTTTTCTTTTAGTGTATCTTAAGTTTACTCTTATTATCTATTTTCTATATCTATATCTACATCTTTTTTTTTCGTCTTTTCTAAATTTATTTTATTTGAACTGATTTTTATCTGTTTCTTTTAGAATATCTTAAATTTACTCTTGATATTCATTTCTTGTATATATACTTTTATTTCGTCTTTTCTTAATTTATTATATATATATATATATATATATATATATATATATATATATATATATATATATATATATATATATATATATATATATATATATATATATATATATATATATATATATATATATATATATATATATATATATATATATATATATATATATATATATATATATTTTTTTTTTCTTCTAGTGTATCTTAAGTTTACTTTTGATATCCATTTTCCATATCTATATTTTTTCTATATCTTTTTTTCGTCTTTTCTTAATTTATGTTATTTTTTATTGATTTTTTCTTGTTTCTTTTAGAGTATCTTAATATCTATTTTCTCTTTCTCTACCTATATCTTTTCCTTTTATCAATTCATTTTATTTTCATTGATTTTATTCTCTTAGTATATCTTAAGTTTACCCTTAAAATCAATTTTTTTTATATCTATATCTATTCCTAGATCTTTTTTTCTTAATTTATTTTATTTTTATTATTTTTCTTTCAGTGTATCATAAAGTTACTCTTAATATCTACCTTCTATATCTGTATCGATTTCTACTTCTCTTTTTTTCGTCTTTTCTTAATTGATTATATCTTTATTGATTTCTCTTTTAGTATATGTTAAATTTACTCTTAACATCTATATCTATATCTATATATATTTTTCGCATTTCCTAATTTATTTTATTTTTACTGATTTACTGTTTCTATCCGTATATTTTAACTTTACTCTTGACATCTATTTTCCATATCAATATCTATTTGTATATATATATTTTTTTTTCATTTCTTCTTATTTTTTTTTATTGACTTTTCAGTTATTATATTAGGGCATCGTAACAGCGACATAATATTCCAAGTCATCATCACCCAACATTATCATTATATGGTAGTGTTGGGTGAGTCACTACTCATCCCATTTTTTCTCGTTTCTTTTTAATTGACTCATTCAGTCTTTTTTCGATTTTTAATTAAAAAAAAAAATTCCAGAATTTTTGAACGATTTTTTTTTTTTTTTTAAACCAAACGCCATTTTCTTCCAGCGCCAAGGCAGCTTATTGCGTTTTCTTCCTGCCCTTTGTCTTCCTTCTTTCTCTTTTCCTGTTCCCTCCTCTCTTCCTCCTGGTCTCTTCTCATCCTTTCCATCTCTTCCTCCTGTCTCATTCTCTCTATCTCCTGCTGTTTCCTCCTTTCCTTCTCCAGGTGCTGGCTCAATCTTTCCTCCAATTCCTGCTGCCATCTCATTCTCTCCGCCTCGTCTCTATCCTCTCTCTCTTCCTTCTCTGACTCACTGCCTTCAACATTCTCTGCCGCCTCCTCCTCCTTTCATCTCCCTCTCTCTCTTCCTCCTTCTCCTGTTTACTGCTCTCATTTCCTTCCTCATCCTTCTGGCATTCTTCTATTCTTCTCATCCTCTCCTCTTTCTTTTCTCGCCTGATATTCTCTAGCTTCCTCTCTTCCTATTCCTTCCTAAGCTTCTCTTTCTCTCTCTCTCTTCTTCCTCTCGCCTAACCTTTCCTTTCTCTCTCTCTCTCTCCTTCTCGCCTAATCCTTTCTTCCTCTTCGTGCTTAACCCTCTCTTTCTCCCGCTCTTCTTCTTTCCTCCTCCTGCTTTCCTTCCTCTCCTTCTCCTCCTCCATCTCCCTCTTCCATTCGTTCGCCTTTCTCTGTTCGTCGTGTCTTCGTCTTCTCATCCTTACCTCTTCCTCTTGTTGTCTCTTCCTCTGTTCGCTTCTTCCTTCTCTCCCTTGCATTCCCGTTACCCACTGGCTTCTCCTCTTTCCAGTGCCTCTCCTCCTTCTCTTCCTCCTCCTCTTCCTTCTTCTCTGGTGTTCTTTTATTCTTCCTCTTCCTCTCACATGCCCTCTCTTTTTTTATCTGTCCCTTGTCTTTGCGGGGCCCCGTCTCCTGTTTCTTCCTTTCCTCCCTGTCCATCTGCCTTTCTTCTTCCTTCCCCACCTCTTCCTCCTCCTCCTCCTCCTCCTCTTCTTCTTCCTCTTCCTCCTTTTCTGCATTTTTCTTGCTCCACTTCCTCTCCCATGTCTTATCCTTCTTCATCTGGTTCTTATCTTTCCGGCGCTTCTCTCATTCTTTTTTCCTCTTCTCCCAATCCACCCCCCTCTCTTCATCCTCCTCCCAGTACTTCGCTCTTTCTTCCGCCCGCTCCTCTTCTTCTTTCTTCTCTTCCTTCTCTTCCTCCTTATTCTCTTTTTTCTACTCCTGCTCCTCTTCCTCCGATGCTTTAATGTTCTGCTTCTTTCTTTGCCTCTTCTTCCTTCGTTCATCGTCCTTTTCCCGCCACTGGTCCTCATCTCTACGCTGCCGCTGGCTTCCATCCTCTTCCTTCCATGCCTTTTCCTTCCTTTGCTTCTTTCGCTTCCTCTCCCCCTCCTTCCTTTCCTGCCTTTCCTGTGGTTCCCCGCCGGCCTCCTCCTGGCGGCAGAGCGACTCGTACGCCGCCTGCAGCTGCTGGAACCGCACGGTTGCAGCAACTGCGTCGCCCGGATTCTTGTCGGGGTACAGTTCGAGGACGTTTCGTCGATAGGCCCGCTTGATCTCAAGAGGAGCATCGCGGGCCACGCCGAGCACAGCGTGAATGCTTCTGGCAAAATGGATGCTCATCCTTGCTTTTGCCAGAGTAAGCAGGTGTTTCGAAGTGAATCCACTTCTAGTCACTGCCACTTATTGGTAGATTTCTTTTACTAAGTACACGCGATATGATTTACACAGTACACACTTGAGAACTGAGACACTGATATGACAGAGGTGAAGTGATGCTTCGACGCTCTCTCTCTGGTGACTGACTTCTAGCTGTTTTACTGAAGAAGAGAGGGGGAAGAGAAATAAGAGTTTGTACACATTGAAGGTAAAGTAGGAAATAGGAAGGACAGGAGGAGTTAAAAGTTGGCGGGCTGTCCACCTTGCTGTTCTTGTGTAAGATTTATGGTGAGTTTTTTGCTGGCTGGAGATCAAGGTAGGAGTCGCCAGTCAGGTTTCTTTACTGAACCTAGACAGTTGCTTTTATTTATTTATTTATTTATTTATTTATATTTATTTTTAAAATTTTATATACTGATTTCTTCTTATTGTTCTTGTTATTCTTTTTTTATTATTTATTTAGTTATTTATTTTTTATTTTTTTCAATACCAAGGAGTGTACAAGTACATAATTGTACTAATATTTTTTTCTTTTGCAGGTGCTTTACTGGATTCAATATTCGTTATATAAGTAAACCCTGATCAGTACTGAACTAGGTGAGTAGAGGTAAGTATTAGTCCTAAAACATCAGAAACTAAAAAAAAAAAAAAATAATAATAATAATAATAATCCCTTTTTTTCTCCTAAGCAATAAAGAAGGTAAAGTATAAATCTTAAAAGGCAAGTAACTCAGGTAACTTATGATATACTTTTTTTTTTTGTATGCAATAAAGAAGATTTAATAAACTGTTTATCCAGTCACTTTGTTTCATCATCCTGTAAGTCTGAGACAGAGCAGTGCTGGGAAAGGTAAGTAGGAATACCTAGTAAGTACTGACTTGTTAAGTGTAAACTGAAGGATTATTCATGTGGTGTGGAGACTCGAGGTGTTTTAGCGACTGAGATGTGGTTGTGTGAAACTGAGGAGTCGGGCAAGTTTGTATACTAGATAAACTGCTCGGGAGATTTTTATTATATCCTTCTATGTTTACTTGAGCATGAATTAGATTTTTATAGATATAATGATCGTCCAGGTGTAATGGTGTCCAGACTTTTGCTGCCTGTTCGTGAAGTTTGATATTTATAGGTTGTGTTTTGGTAGCTTTATGAATTTCCTCTGTGGTGAGTGTATGTGGGTACTTTTGACCTGCAGCGAAGCGAAGTAGTCTATTTTGTACTTCTGTAGAATACTAATCTGGGTAGTGGATAATACATAAACAGGGACAGGGGGATATTCTAAAATGGGTATTACTAATGCTTTAACCAGGCGTGTTTTAATTTTGGTTGGTAGATCTCGTAGAATATATAATTTCCTTAGTGCAGCATTGGCTTTATTCTTTCTTTTTATGGTGTTTGTTTTATATCCGTAACTGTTGATTTTGAGGCCAATGGTCTTTTCCAGTAGATTTAAATTCTATTTCAGTGCCATTTATATTTAGTGGGTGTGTGACTCTGGCGTCGAAGTGTAACGGAGTGGACTTCTGTATGTTAGTTTTTATTTTGCATTTTTCCTCAAATTTATTGATCTTTATTATTTCTCTCTCAGTGATGATATTTATTATAGATTTAGATCTTCCTTGATATCCAATAACTTGTGTCATGTCATCTGCATAAGTGATATATATGTATATATATACCTTTGTAGGGTTTTCTGATGTCATTGGTATATATGGTGAAGAGGGTTGGCGAAAGCACACTGCCCTGAGGCACTCCACACTCTAAGTTGATGTTTGGACCTGTGTAATTATTTATTTTGACGCGGGCTTTCCCATCATTCAGGAAGTCACAGAGAAGTCGTTCAATGGTTGATGGAAGTTGCAGATGTAGTGTTTTGTATTTCAAACCGTTATGCCACGCTTTGTCGAATGCTTTGGATATATCACGTAAGATTATATGGCACTGCCTCTGTTGGCTTTGTATTGAGCTATTTGCTCGGTGATTAATGCTAAGGCCATATGAGTGCCTTTCCCCATGCTAAACCCACACTAAATTTTCGTTATAGAGATTATTTATTTCTAGGTGTTTTCGTAATCTGTTGTTGATAATTCTTTCAAAAGTTTTTTCCAGGGACTTCCAGAAGTGAAACTGGTCTATAGTTTTCGACCTGGTGTGGAGATTTATCAGCTTTGGGTATTAATAATTGAAGCTTTCTAGTGGTCTGGGAAGTAACTAGATGAGAGGCATGCATTAAAAATGTCTGAGGTGGTTAAATGCGGATTCAGGTAATTTGTTAAGGATGGTTTTGTTAACGCCTTTCCTTCCGGGTCATGTCTTTTTGGTATGATTGCAAATTTGCTTGATGTCTTGTGTGGTTATTTCTTGGTCCAGTTGTGGGTTGTTTAGCCTGCTGATGTCTGCGTTGTGAAATGGTGTGATTCTATCTAGGTTGTTGTGTAGGTATTCAAATACTTCGTGGGGTTCTTCCTGTTCTACTTTATCTTCGTTATCGTCTTGGCTGAAAATCCTGGACCAGTGTTGTCTGTGCAGCTCTTCTTTGTCTGGCGTAGAGAATACTTTGGTGTTGCGGGAGTTAATTAGGTAGTGGGCTTCTGGAATGGACTGTCCTGTCAGGTTCTTATTTTTTTTCCAAAAGAACTCTGGGTTAGGGAAGCTTGCAGCGATGTTTTGTAGAATTTTGCTCCAGCTTTCGTTGGAATTTATAATAAGAGCTTCGGATAGATAAGTTTTTATGGTTTTATAGGTTAAGAAGTGGTGTGGTGTCCAGCCGTAAACTGTTGAGTGGTGTTTTATTGCGTTAAATTGAGAGATTATTTTTTGTGTGCGATAGCTGAGGTTGGGGTGTGGTAGAGGGCGCAGGTGCATGCAAGGAATGTGTGCGTCTATTGAAGTTTCAGTGATTTTGTGGCAGTATGTGATTGGTGTGTCTATTACCTCGAGGGCAATGTTGTCTAGGTTATTGTGTTTAGTATTGTTGTCAGTGCTTTCTTGGAACAGGCTCCACCTTGCTCTTTTAAAGTCAGGTCTGGGAGGTATTGGTACATAAATGGGTGAAGACGAAATAGTAAGGTTGACGGAAGAGTAAGGTAAATTGGGATGTGGTCACTTGTGAGACGTCCCTGTGAAATATGAGTGTTGTGATGAGTTTTGTTAATTTGTGAGTATTAAGTCAGAATTTGTTCCTCTCCGATGGGTGAAAAAGTAGGAAAAGGAGAGCCAATATGTTGAATCGTCTTGTTTTTAATTAATGTGCTAAGCTGAGTGCCAAGGATGGGGTGGTTGGCGTTAAGGTCGGCAATTAAGTAAACTGGCATGTTTCTGCGGAAGAGTCTGCGGAAGAGGTGAAGTCTTGGATTGGAATGTATGGTCTTAAAACTGTCACTGCGCTGCTTGTGTCCTGCTTCTCTCCTTCTTGTCTGTTGTCCTTGTTACGAGCCACACGTTAGAGTTGGAGTCAAAACACTTTCAAACATAATTTTCTTGGCTGTTAGAGGTACATGTGCATCCTTCAGTAGTGGACATAATACTCCTGTTCATTTATTATATTGCAGTATTCTATCGATTATTTCTTGTTTATTATTTCCTTTTGTTGTAAATACACTTCCTAAGTATTTCACTTCGACGTCTTTGACTCTGCTTCCCTGTATTTCCACCACGATGTCTTTTTATTCCCCTCTACAGACTTTTATTTATTTATTTTTTTTTTGTCCACATTCGTCTTTAAACGTGCATTTGTCAGTACCTCGTGAATGTCAACAGTGCTCCTTCCAAGTCTTGCCTGTCGTCACTCCATACGGCTGTATCATCCGCGTATCCCATTGTGTCTCCTTCTCCTGGTTGTCTATGTCCCCTTTTGTAACACTTCATTATTGCATCCATGTCATCCATCGTCTTTCCTTTATTTATTATATTTTTTATTGATTTTCTTTTCTTTTACTGTATTTTGAATTTAGTCAATATTTATTTCGTATAGCTATTTCTATGTTTTTTTTTTCGCCTTTTCTCAGTTTATTATATTTTTGTTTCTTTTTCTTTTGGTGTATCTTAAGGTTACTCTTAATGTCTATTTTTTTATGTTCTATATCTGTTTCTACATCTTTTTTTTTTCTTTTCTTAATTTATTGTTTTATTGATTTTTTTTCTTTTAATGAAGATTAAATTTACTCCTAATAGCTATTTCATAGCTATATTTTTTATTTATTTAATTTTTATTTCTTTTTCTTTTAGTGCACCTTAAGTTTACTTTTAGTATCTATTTTCTATATGTATCTTTTTTTTTTTCGTCTTTTCCTTATTTATTATATTCCATTAATAGTTTTCTTCTAGTGTATCTTAAGGTTACTCTTAATATCTACTTTCTATATCTATATCTACATATATATCTATATCTATCTATCTATCTATCTATCTATCTATCTATCTATCTATATCTATATCTATATATATATATATATATATATATATATATATATATATATATATATATATATATATATATATATATATATATATATATATATATATATATATATATATATATATATATATATATTCTTTTCTTTTCTTGATTTTATTATATTTTTTATTGATCTTCCTGTTTATCTTAAATTTACTCTTATTTTCTATATATTTATTTCTTTTTTTCGTCTTTTCATAGATTATCATATTTTTTTAATAATTTTTTGTGCATCTTAAGTTTACTCTTAATACCTATTTTTTATATATATTTCTAATCTTTTTTTTCTTTTCTTAATTATTATATTTTTTTCAGATTTTTTTCTTTTAATGTATCTTAAATTTACTCTTAATATCTATTTTCTATATATTTTTTAATTAATGTATTTTCTTTTAAATCTATCTTAAGGTTACTGTTTATATCTATTGTCTATGTCTATATATATTTTTTTGTCTTTTTCTTAATTTATTAGATTTTTTTATTGTGTTTTTTTTGTGCCTCTTAAGGTTACTCTTAATATCTATTTTCCACATCTATATCTATTTCTGTATCTTTTATTTTCTTTATTTTTTTTCTTTTTATTGACTTTTGTGTTATTATATTTTGACACCATAACAGCAACGTAACATTGCAAGTCATCATCTAACACTGCCATTACACCACTCGTCACTACTCATCCTGTCTTTTCTCTTTGCTTTTCTTTTCTTTTCTTTTCTCTTTTTCTTTCAATCAATTGAATTTTTATTGACTTTTTTCTTTTATTACATCTTGAGTTTACTCTTGATATCTATTTTCTATATCTATATTTTTACTTCATCTTTTCTTAACTTATTATATTTTATTTATTTTTTTGTTTCGTTTGGAATATCTGGAGGTTAGTCTTAATATTTATATCTATTTCTATATTTTGTTCTTTTCTTAATTTATTTAATTTTTACTTATATATTTCGTTTTACTCTTAGTATCTATTTTCTATATTCTCTATTTCTACATTTTTTCCTTTTCTTAATTCACTATATTTTCATTTATTTTTTCTTTAATTGTATCTTAAGTTTACTCTTAATATCTCTTTTTTGTGTTTATTTCTTTGTATTTTTTCTTTTCTTAATTTATTTAATTTTTATTGACTTTCTTTTAGTGTATCTTAAGGTTACTCTTAATATCTATTTTCTATATCTATATCTTTTTTTATCTTCTTTTCTTAATTTATTTAATTTTTTATTGATTTTTTTTTTGTTTTGTTTTAGTGTATCTTAAGGGTACTCTTAATATCTGTTTTGTATATTTATTTTTTTCGTCTTTTCTTAATTTATTTAATTTTTATTGATTTTTCTTTTAGTGTTACTTAGGGTAACACTTAGTAAATGTTTTGTATATCTGTATCTATTTTTGTATTTTTTTTTTTACTTTTATTAATTTATTTCATCTTTATTGATTTTTTTTTTTTTTGTTTCTTGAGTTATTCTTAATATCTATTTCCTCTATATATATCTTTTTTTTTTTCGTCCTTTTTTAATTTCCTATACTTGTATTGACTTTTTTCTTTGAGTGTATCTTTAAGGTTACTGTTGATATCTATTTTCTATATCTTGCTTTACTTCTTACTTCGGCTCCCAGTTAGAGATGAATCTCTGCCAGTGGGGCAAGCCTCCTCATCCATTCTCGTCTGTCTTGCTTAGTCCCTTGTCTTCTAAGTTTCTGTATTTCTGCCATGTTGTATCTATCCAGTGTCTCCTTAACAGCATCTCTCCATCTTTTCTTGGGTCTTCCCCTCGGCCTATTACTGTTTGGTCCCCATTCCATTTTCTTTTGGCAATTCTTGCCTCGTCCATCTTCTCAAGATGTCCCAGCCACCTCACCTGAGCCGCGTCTATTTTGCTGAACACTGAAACAACTCCAATATCTTTTCTGATTTAATTATTTCTGATTTTATCTCTTCTTGTCTTTCCTGTAATCAGTCTTAAAACTGTCACTGCGCTGCTTGTGTCCTGCTTCTCTCCTTCTTGTCTGTTGTCCTTGTTATGAGCCACACGTTAGAGTTGGAGTCAAAACACTTTCAAACATAATTTTCTTGGCTGTTAGAGGTACATGTGCATCCTTCAGTAGTGGACATAATGCTCCTGTTCATTTAGTATATTGCACTATTCTATCGGTTATTTCTTGTTTATTATTTCCTTTTGTTGTAAATACACTTCCTAAGTATTTAACTTCTTCGACGTCTTTGACTCTGCTTCCCTGTATTTCCACCACGAAGTCTTCTTATTCCCCTCTACAGAATTTCATTATTTATTTGTTTTTTTTTTCACCTTCATCTTTAAACGTGCATTTGTCAGTACCTCATGAATGTCAACAGTGGTCCTTCCAAGTCTTGCCTGTCGTCACTCCATACGGCTGTATCATCCGCGTATCCCATTGTGTCTCCTTCTCCTGGTTGTCTATGTCCCCTTTTGTAACACTTCATTACTGCATCTATGTCATCCATCGTCTTTCCTTAACTTATTATATTTTTATTGATTTTCCCTTTTTTTTTCTTTAAGTGTATTATGCATTTAGCTATTTACTTTCTATATCTATTTCTATATATTTTTTTTTTGTTCGCCTTTTCTTAATTTGTTATATATTTTTTTTTCTTTTGGTGTATACTCTTAATATCTATTTTCTATATTCTATATCTGTTTCTACATTTTTTTCCTTTTCTCAATTTATTATATTTTTATTGATTTTTTTCTTTCAGTACATCATAAGATTACATAAGATTGAACAAGAAATAACGGGTTCAGAACAAGAAATAACGGGTTCAAGCTTGAAAAATTTAGGTTTAGGAAGGAGATAGGAAAAAATTGGTTCTCAAATAGAGTGGTAGATGAGTGGAACGGACTCAGTAATCATGTAGTTAGTGCTAGGACACTAGAGAGCTTTAAGAGAAGATTAGACAAGTTAATGGATGGGGATAACAGATGGAAATAGGTAGGAGTGTTTCATACAGGGACTGCCACGTGTAAGCCTGGTCGCTTCTTGCAGCTTCCCTTATTTCTTATGTTCTTATGTACTCTTAATAGGTATCTATTTTCTATATCTATTTCTATATTTTTTTCTTTTCTTTATCTAATTTTTATTGACATTTTTTCCTTTTAGTATATCTTAAGTTCACTCTTGATATCTATTTAATATAGATTTTTTTGTTTTCTTAATTTATTATAATCTTATTGATTTTTCTTTCTATTATTTTAATATACATTTTCTATATCTATATCTTTTCTTTGTTTTAATTAATTTAATTAGATTTTATTTTATTGTATCTTAAGTTTACTCTTAGTATCTATTTTCTATATCTATATTTTTTTCGACTTTTCTTAATGTTTTATATTTTTAGTGTTTTTTTTCTATAGCTGTGTCTTAGTTTATTCTTAATATTTATTTTATATATCTATATATTTTTTCTTTTCTTAATTTATTATTTTTTTATCGTTTTTTTCTTTTAGTGTATCTTAAGGTTGGTTACTCTTAATATCTACTTTCTGTATCTATATGTATATATATTTTTTTCTTTTCTTGATTTTTTATATTTTTATTGATTTTTTTTGTATATCTTAAATTTACTATTAATATCTGTTTTCTATATATCTATTTCTTTTTTTCGTCTTTTCTTGAATTATTATATTTTTGTTGATTTTTTTTCCTTTTGGTATACCTTAAGTTTAATCTATTTTCTATATCTATATCTATTTCTACATGTTTTTTTCTTTTCTTAATTTATTTTCTATACATATATTTTTTTTCTTTTTTGATTTGTTTATTTATTTTTTTTTATTTTAGTGTATCTTAAGGTCACTCTTAATATATATTTTGTCTATTTTTTCTTTTCTAAATTTATTTGATTTTTTTTTTCTTTTAGTGCATCTTAATGTTATTCTTAATATCTATTTTCTATATCTATATTTTCTTTTCTTTTCTTTTTTTTCTTTTTATTGACTTTTGTGTTATTATATTGGCATCATAACGTAGACATAACACTGCAAGTCATCACCTAACACTACCATTACGTCACTCATCACTGCTCATACCTTAAATTTACTCTTATTATCTATTTTCTATATATCTATTTTTTTTCGTCTTTTTCTTAACTTTTTATATTTTTTTCTTTTTCTTTTTTGTGTATCTCAAGTTTACTCTTAATATCTATTTTATATATCTATTTCTATATTTTTTTTCTTTTCTTAATTTATTATATTTTTACTGATTTTCTTTCTTTTAGTGTATCTTAAATTTACTCTTAATATCTATTTTCTATATATTTTTATTTATTTTTTTTTTTCTTTTGGTGCATCTTAATGTTACTCTTAGCGTCTATATTTTTTTTTCATCCTTTTTAATTTATTTGATTTTTATTGTTTTTTTTTTCCTTAGTGCATCTTAAGATTAATATCTATTTTCTATATCTATTTCTACATCTTTTTTTTTTCTTTTCTTAATTTATTATATTTTTACTGATTTTCTTTCTTTTAGTGTATCTTAAATTTACTCTTAATATCTATTTCCTATATATTTTTTTTCTTTATTTTTTTCTTTTAGTGCATCTTAATGTTACTCTTAACGTCTATATTTTTTTTTTCGTCCTTTTTAATTTATTTGATTTTTATTGTTTTTTTTTCTTAGTGCATCGTAAGGTTACTCTTAATATCTATTTTCTATATATATATATATATATATATATATATATATATATATATATATATATATATATATATATATATATATATATATATATATATATATATATATATATATATATATATATATATATATATATATATATATATATATATATATATATATATATTTCTACATCTTTTTTTTCTTTTCTTAATTTAATATATTTTTACTGATTTTTTTCTTTTAGTGTATCTTAAATTTACTCTTAATATCTATTTTCTATATATTTTTTTTCTTTTTTTCTTCTTTTAGTGCATCTTAATGTTACTCTTAACGTCTATATATTTTTTTCGTCTTTTCTTAATTTATTTGATTTTTTTTTCTTTTAGTGCACCTTAAGGCTACTCTTAATATCTATGTTCTACATCTATTTCTTTTTTTTTCTTATCTTTTTTTTTCTTTTTATTGACTTTTCTGTTGTTATATCAGGGCATCATAACAGCAACACAACATTCCAAGCCATCACCTAACACTGCCATCACTATTCACTACTCATCCATTTTTTTCTATCTTTACTTATTCAGTCTTATTCAGTCTTTTTTTTTCGATTTTTTAATTTTTATTTTTTTCCAGAATTTTTGAACGATTTCTTTAAAACCAAACGCTATTTTCTTCCAACGCAAAGGCCGCTTATTGCATTCATCGTCTCGTTTTCTGTCCCGTCCTGCGTGTTCTTCCTGTCCTTTCTCTTCCCTTTCTCTCTCTTCCTGTTCCCTCCTCTCTTCCTCATGTTCTCTTCTCATCCTTTCCATCTTTTCCTCCTGTCTTATTCCCTCCACCTCTTGCTGCTTCCTCCTTTCCTCCTCCAGGTGTTGCCTCAATTTTTCCTCCAATTCCTGCTGGCGTCTCACTCTCTCCTCGCCGCGTCTCTTTATCCCCTCTCTCTTCCTTCTCTGCCTCACTGCCTTCAACGTCCTCTGCAGCCTCCTTCTCCCTCCATCCCACCTCCCTTCTTCTTCCTCCTGTTTACTGCTTTCATTTCCTTCCTCCTCCTCCTTCTGGTACTCTTCTACTCTCCTTCTCTTCCTTTCCTCTTCTTCTGTCTCCTCTGTTTGTCGCTTCCTTCTCATCCTCTCCTGTTCTTTTTCTCGCCTGATGTTCTCTTGTTTCTTCTCTTCCCTTCTAAGCCTCTCTTTCTCTCTCTCTTCTTCCTCTCGTCTAACCTTTTCTTTCTCCTTCTCTTCTTCTTCTCGCCTAATCCTTTCCTTCTCTTGGTGTTTAACTCTCTCTTTCTCCCGCTCTTCCTCTTCTTTCCTCCTCCTGCTTTCCTCTTTCTCCTTCTCCTCCTCCATCTCCCTCTTTCGTTCGTTCGCCTTTCTCTGTTCCTCATGTCGCCGTCTTCTCATCCTCACCTCTTCCTCTTGTTGTCTCTTTCTCTCTTCCTCTCTTCGCTTCTTCCTTCTCTCCCTTGCATTCTGCTTACTCACTGGTTTCTCCGCTTTCCAGTTCTTCTCCTCCTCCTTCTCCTCCTCCTCCTGCTCTTCCTTCTCTGATCTTTTATTCTTCCTCTTCCTCTCCCATGCTCTCTCTTTCTTTATTTCCTCCTTGTCTTTGCGGGGCCCCGTCTCCTGTTTCTTTCTTTCCTCCCAGTCCATTTGCCTTTCTTCTTCCTTCCCCACCTTTTCCTCCTCCTCCTCCTCCTCCTCCCCTTCTTCCTCCTCCTCTTCTGCTGTTTTCTTGCTCCACTTTCTCTCCCATGTATTTTCGTTCATCTGATTCTTATCTTTTCGGTGCCTTCTCTCATTCTTTTTCTTCTTTTCCCAGTCCTTCCCCCTCTCTTCATCCTCCCAATACTTCGCCCTTTCTTCCGCCTGCTCCTCCTCTTCTTCCTTTTCTTTCTCCTCATTCTCTTCCTCCTCCTCCTCCTCCTCTTCCTCCTCCTCCTCCGGTGCTTCGCTGCTCTGCTTCTTTCTCTGCCTTTTCTTTTTCTTCTTCCGTTTATCGTCCTTTTCCCACCACCGGTCTTCCTCTTTACGCTGCCGCTGCCTTCCATCCTCTTCCTTCCACGCCTTTTCCTGCTGCTCTTCTCGTTTCCACTCCCCCTCCTTCTTTTCCTGCCTTTCCTGTGGCTCCCCGCCGGCCTCCTTCTGGCGGCAGAGCGTCTCGTACGCCGCCTGCAGCTGCTGGAATCGCACGGTTGCAGCAGCTGCGTCCCCCGGGTTCTTGTCGGGGTGCAATTCGAGGGCCTTTCGTCGATAGGCCCGCTTGATCTCCTCCAGGGGAGCGTCGCGAGCCACGCCGAGCATAGCGTGAATACTTCCGGCAAAAGGGGGACTCATCCTTGCTTTTGCCGTAGTATTCCGCTGTTAATTTGCTTCTAGTCGCTTTTTCTTGCTGATAGATTTTTCTCCCTGATGATACTACACGCGAGTACGATTTACACTTGACAATTAAGACGCTGTTACGACAGGGGAGATGTTGCTCCTACGCTCTCTCTCTGATGACTGATTTCTGGGTACTCATACTGGCCTTTTTATACGGAGGCAGTGGATCACGATCAGGAGCTGACCAATCAGATTGTCGGAAGACAGCCAATCAGATGCTACAATTTGAGGTACATGAACCACAGTGACCGTTATTCTGGCCAATCACCTGCGAGGAAAGGCAAGACAGGAGGAATGTGAGGAAGTGCGGAAACTCCCTTGAGAGTGGAGTTAAAAGTGAAGAAGGTCAAAACAGGGCAGACTCACCACGTGGAGACATCAGACACGAGGAACACAATGAACAGTGAAACATACACCATTAATGTAGAGGCGGCGCAACGTAAGGGCTTTTTAATCTTGACAAAATTGATGCAGTGAGGATTCTGACGAAAGCGAAACTCAAGTGTTCTAGTGAACATCATGCTGCGTGAGGGTATTCTTGACAGTGACAAAATTAATGTAGTGATCATTTTAGCGAAATTGAGCGTCGGTGATGTAGTGAACATCATGACGTGCTGATGTGAGAGAAAGCGAAGAGAGGAACTGAAGAAGAAAGAGGCATGGTAAGAAGAGGAAGGAAGGCAGCGGCGGCACAGAGAGAAGGACCAGTGGTGGAGGAAGACAGTGCATACAAAAATCAAACTAATATCTAAACCCAACAAAATAACTACAGACCCATTAAACTTTAGACCTGTATCATCACTAGAAGTACCGGGTAAAATATTCGAAAAAAATAATCAACATTAGAACCAGAACCTACCTAGTATCAAATAACAAACCACCACAGGGGCAACACGGGTTTCGCCAACATCGCTCTACGGATACCGCCCCACCAATCTGATTAATCTAAAATTTTTGACCATATGATGCAATGAACTTTGGTTATGAGTTCCCAAACTTTACAGCTGCTTGTTTTGTGGATGAAGATCAAATCAAGTATATGAAAGAGGTCCAAAACTTTTATAATTGAAATCATAAACCAAGTTCCAATGAGGTTACGAGAAAATGTAGACATTCTTCTCTTGGTGAAATGTTTTCATCCATCTATTGCCACATCTCTGACAAAGGAGTCTCTTGCCCCTATTGGTGCAAGGTTTAGGTCTGCATTTGAGGATGTGGGTGATCTTGAAAATGAATGGATTAACCTTAGACTTCACCAATGGCCCAAAAGTTGCCTAGATAATGTAATAGAGTTTTGGGGCGAAGTGACTGAAAGGAAAAACTGCAGGAGAGAAAAGTTTCCCAAGTGTTTCAGGCCTTGCAGTGACATTATCATCTCCCCCTTTTTTAAATGCCTCAGTGGAAAGAATCTTTTCACAGATAAATGCTGTTCACTCAAAACTGAGAAATCGCCTTTCTGTGAGATCAGTTGAGGCATTACTGCAAATTAGATGGGGACTGTCTCGTTACTTTGAGTCATGTCAGTTTTGAACATACTGATGACATGCTTAAAAAATTCAATGCCAAGAGTTCAGGGGAAGAGGAAGAGAAAGATCAAATAATTGCTCTTTTAGTTGTTTTAAATGAAAGGGACAGAAGGTATATGTAGTTGATGCACTGTCCTAAAGGAAGGAGCTTTTTTTTTTTTTTTTGTAGTCATTGTGCAGGAAAAAAAAATTATGGAACACGGAATATTCTTTGTTTTCTTATGCTATTAAATATAAACTGCAAATTCTGTATTTTCCCACTTCTGAGTATTTTTTTTTCTTCTCTCTCTCTCTCTCTCTCTCTCTCTCTCTCTCTCTCTCTCTCTCTCTCTCTCTCTCTCTCTCTCTCTATATATATATATATATATATATATATATATATATATATATATATATATATATATATATATATATATATATATATATATATATATATATATATATATATATATACATACATATATATATATATATATATATATATATATATATATATATATATATATATATATATATATATATATATATATATATATATATATATATATATATATATATATATATATGGACACTTATTTTTGACTACCGCTTTGGACCCTTTTATGGGATTGTCATTTCAGTGGGTTTTTTTTTTTTTCATTGGAATTTTGTTGCCCTTGGCCAGTGTCCCTCCTACATAAAAAAAAAAAAAAAATATATATATATATATATATATATATATATATATATATATATATATATATATATATATATATATATATATATATATATATATATATTGTCACGCTGCTCTGTTCACACCTCAGCCGCCAAGTGTGTACCCAGTGTGACTACCTCTGCAGTGTGTGGGTAAGCTGTTGTTGCTGTGAAGTGTGCATCAATTCTTTCACTGCGGCATGCAAGAATTAATAGCACTTAAATCATTGCATGGAATCTTTTTAATCATCTGAAAGAAAGAATGCAGTAAAATAAAAAATCAGTTTTGCAATTTTTCGCCAGTGCAATGTTTGGGAGTGGGTGTGGGGCAAGGAAAGATGTCTCAGAGTGGTTAGTAATTAAAGAAAGACATGCCAGATAGTGAAAGGGTTGAGTGCTCCAGGTACTTCATTATTTTACTTTTGTCCTGTTTGGAATCTATGCCCTTGGAACTATGCCGAACCAGGACGAGGGTTCGCTACTTACATCTAGTGCGTCGCAGGATAGTGTTTCTTCCGTAACCGCAGGTGTTGCCGTCAAACCACCACCCTTTGATGAGACTTCAGTAACACGCTGGTTTACAATAATTGAATCACAGTTTGTTCTTGCCAAGATCACTGTTTGAAGTACTAAATTTCACCATATATTATCAAATTTGCCACTTAGAGTAATCAATCAATTGAGTGATGAAGTCATCAATTCTTCAGACTATGGTGAATTAAAGCAATCTTTGATACCTCTTTTCACCAGGTCAAAACCTGAACTTTTTGACTCTCTTGTTAATCAAAATAACATAATGTGTGACAGACCTTCCACGTATTTGAGAGAGTTGCGTAAAATAGCTGCTCAACTAGGGGTGGATGATTCCTTTATAAAGTTAAAATTTTTGAAAGCATTACCTAGTAGCATCAGACCTCTCCTAGTGACATATGAGGAGAGCTCTACACTAGAGGAACTGGCTCGTGTAGCTGAGACATTATTGGCCTATGGCTCAAGTAATGCGAGTGTAAACAACAGCGCTAATGTTTCCATGGTGGAAGGTGGACAAGGGTCCAGGCCTGCGAGCCGGAACAGAGATAATGGTAATAGAGGCCCAAATTTCACTTCAGCTTGTCAGGATAATGTATTTTCTAGAACTTATGTTCCCATTGGAGTGCGCGCTTTTCATGAAGGTCAGCGTCCTCAGGTGTGCAGGTACCATCTGTATTATGGTAACAGGGCAAAATCATGTAAACGATGGTGTATACTTTCTTCTACAGCTTCTAATATTTTGCCAGATTCTCGCCCTAATTCTCGTTCTTCTTCCCCCGCTCGCGTATTCCACCAGGCGGGAAACTAGTAGGGCAGTCCATAGAAATATCAGTTGCGACCGTCGGACTGCCACTTAGAGTAAGTGCCACAATCGGTTGCAAGAATTACCAATTTTTGATAGATACTGGTTCATCACTTTCGCTGCTTCCTAATGAATCAGAACTTACTCCATTCCTCAGGCCAACTGCTGTTACTCTTACTAATGCTTCAGGTAAACCCATACGTTGTTATGGTGAAGTCGATGTAGACCTTGGGATACGATGTATTAGGCGTTCTTTCCCTTGGTCTTTCGTCATTGCTGACGTTATATATCCAACTTTGGGAACCGATTTTCTTGCAGCTAACTCACTAATGGTAGACTGTAAAAACCAGTCGCTAATAGACTCCTCTACCCAATGTAAGATTCCTCTTGAAGTTTCTTATTTCCTATTTCTTCATATTTGGTTAATTATAATGGGGTAGACTCAAAAGCTGTTGAACTCCTTTCTCAGTTTCCGGTTCTTACTTCACCTTTGCAGTTGTCAGCTACTACACCTCCTGTGGAAACTATACACCATCGTATTGATACAGGTGACTCACCTCCTATACATTTCAAAGCAAGACCTTTGACAGGTGAGAAGCTCAAAGCGGCTAAAGATGAATTTCAGTTTTTGCTTAATGCCGGAATCATTCGGCGCTCTAACGCTCCTTTGGCGTCTCCTCTGCACCTTGTGCCTAAGAAGGAGCCCGGTGCTTGGACACCTTGTAGTGACTATCGCGGACTCAATAACGTAACTGTGAATGATAAATATCCCATACCACATTTGCGCTGTCTCACCATGTCACTTAAGGGTAAGACCATATTTTCAAAGATCGATTTACAGCGTGCATACTTACAGATCCCTGTGGCCAAAGATGATGCACCTAAGACTGCAGTATGCACACCGTTTGGTCTGTTTGAATTTTTGTATATGCCCTTTGGTCTTAAGAACGCAGGTTCCACTTTTCAGCGCTTCATTGACACCATATTGGTGTCATATCTTAGTAGCTAGTACAACTCTTGAAGAACACATTGCTGATGTTAAGACTGTTCTTTCTACTTTAGCAAAACACAACTTAAGACTATCTATAGATAAATGTGAATTTTTCAAGTCCTCGCTCACCTTCCTTGGCTATGAGGTCAGTGCTCATGGAATTAGACCACCTCAAACTTCAACTGCATTGCGCCGTTTTATGGGGATGCTAAATTTCCTTAGACCAATGATCCCTAATTTTGCCGATGTTGCTTATTCATTGACAGAACTCTTACGGCATAATCCATCTTCTAAATCTCTCTCATGGACAGATGTTGCAAGGGACTCCTTCAACAATTTGAAGCAAGCCCTAGTCACTTGTCCTACCCTCGCCTATCCCTCTCAGAAGGCAACTGATTACCAGCTTGTGACTGACAGCTCGAGCTTCGCAGTTGGCGCAGCTCTATACCAGATTATAGATGACACGCCTACGCCTCTAGGATTTTATTCCAAAAAGCTCTCTGACACTCAGAAAACCTATTCCACCTATGACAGAGAACTCTTAGCTTCTTATTTGGCTGTCATTTACTTTAAAACACTCATTGATGGCCACTCGGTCACCTTGTTCCTTGACCATAAACCTTTAGTTTCTGCCTTTCATTCTAAGTCAGTTGCAAGGTCTGATAGGCAACAACGGCAACTTTCTTTAATCTCTGAATATGTATCATCAATAGTGTACATCCTTGGGGACAACAATGTTGTTGCCGATTGTTTATCAAGACCATCATGTGCAATTTCAGTTGATTCTTTCGACTTGTGTGGCATAGCTCGTTCCCAGGAAGGTGACACCGAGCTCGGTTTGTACAAGGAGAGATTATCCAATTATACCTTGCCCTCTAATCTTGCTCTATGGTGCGACACATCTACCAACGCACCAAGACCGTTTGTTCCTTCTTCTTTTAGGATAAATGTCATTCATTCATTACACGATCTATCTCATCCTGGTATTAAAGCCACTGCTAAAATAATTTAACAACGTTATTTCTGGCTTTGTATGGACAAAGATATAAAGGAGTTTGTAACGAATTGTCTTAAATGTCAACAAGCTAAAACACACAGACACACAATATCACCAGTTTCTCCTATTTCTACTCCTACTGATCGCTTCCAGACTGTTCATATAGATATTGTTGGACCATTGCCTCCTGCTACTCTTCCTAACTACCCATACCCTCTCCCATACAGTTACCTTCTCACTTGCATTGACAGAGCGACAAGATGGACGGAAGCTATACCTGTAATAGACACCACCGCGAGCTCCGTCGCTATTGCATTCGTGGCTGGTTGGATTTCTCGTTTTGGAGTACCGCTGCAGGTAGTGACAGACAGAGGTGCTCAATTTGAAAGTGAGTTGTTTTCCGAGCTTTCCTCAATTATTGGCTTCCATCACATGTGAACAACTGCTTATCATCCTCAAGCGAACGGTATCATTGAACGCCATCACCGCTCTCTAAAATCAGCGATACGTGCTAGACAAGAGAACTGGTTTTATGCTTTGCCCATAGTCTTACTTGGATATCGCTTGACACCTAATATGACCAGTTACTCGCCATTCACTGCTGTCACAGGAACTCGTATGTTGTATCCTTCTGCAATTATCACTAAAGACTTGCCAATATCAACAAACAAATATACTATACACCGCTTGATTAAAGAAATGCAGGCCATTGATTTTTATGACGTTTCATCAGGTGAATGTCACTCCTCATCTAAACCATATGTTCCTAACGTTCTGTTTTCATGTTCAAAGGTCTGGGTGCGGATTGACAGAGTTCGCAAAAGTTTAGAAGCTCCTTATTCGGGACCTTATGAAGTATTACAACGTGACCCGAAATATTTCATCCTCAGACTACCTCAGGGTGACACGTCTGTATCTATTGACCGTTTGAAGACAGCTTATATACCAATCACCAGACAAGCACCATCTAATGATAGAGATGACCTGACTACGTCTACCTTAGACTCTAATTCATCTCCTTTGCCTGATATCTCTGCTTCTACACATTCCCCTTCTGCTCATTTCCAGTCTGATCTTCCTCGCCATACCATGCCTAACTTCCCTCGTACAACTCGTTCAAGGAGGACAGTGTATTTCAGTCAACACCCTCACTATTTATATTACTAGGTGAACTCCGTTCTTGAGGGGGGAGTATTGTAGGAGTACATAGATACACCATTAGAAGTTCGAGGTAGGTTCCAGTAATGCGGTTTACACCTCTTTAGGTACTGCCACGGTCTCGGTCATTCGGCTGACTGGACGCCTACCTAAAACACCACACACTCACGCCTGCAATGGTTTTCCTTTATTGAGATTTAAGCACCACCTGGAGTTTGGGTAAGCACTTTGTATTATGATGGTATTGTGATTATGATGTATTGTGATTATGATATATTTATTTAGTATTAACTTTGATGAACATGTAAGTGTATGTGATTACAGTTAAAAGTATTTGGGTGATCTTGTAAATTATTGTGAATGTACCTTGTTGGTGATATTTGATAGAAACATGATTTTCTATGGAGTTGAATTAGTATAATATTTCCAGACCATGTTTATATTATAACTTGTGATGTGTCTGCTAATTTCGTGTAGGATTTCGTATTCACTTAATTGGTTGTTGGCAGGCCTCTGTTGTTGTATATTTGCTGTGACTGTGTCAGAGGAATCTAACTGCGCCTGTGAACAGCGCCCGCAAATAAACTCACGGCACCTGTCTGGAAGTTTCTGTACCGGTCCCCGCTCTACATGTGCTCACTAGAGGTCTGAGGTGCCGTGTCGTGTAATTTTTCGCAAATAAAATTTTAACAAAGTGTCGGACAAGGTTGCTATTTTGGCAGTGGATTTTTGAGACCCCGGCCTGATGGTAAATATGTACTTTGGTGTCATATGTGGATAATGAGGGCAATTATGAGTAAATTTAGGATAAACTTAGCTAAACTTTATAGACACAGGTAGCGAGACTAAGGGCCTATTTCACAGTCGCTTCCTGTTGTTGTGATCGTTACCAATGAGTGGTGATGTCCACCGACAACAAATCCGATTTCACAGACGTTTTTCGTGGCATATCAGAAGTTCTTATCCTCTTGTACTTGTCATATTTCCTAAATTGTATATTAAAATTATTTAACAATACAACAACATTTTCTAGGCTATAATAGTAATTTACTATGATCAAATTTAAGAATTTGGAAGGCGTCGTGAACTTAATTCACCAGCTGATGAAAACGTCACTACCTGTCACCCTTATTTCATCTCATCTGCTACGCCTCCTTGGTTAAAAACTGTAATAATTCTCACATACGCTTAGGGTGTGTAGAATCTGTCACCTAAGAGAAATATTAGATAATATTAAAATAGCATTACCATTAGGCTAGGTCTAGATTAATTCAGTTCATTAATTTAATTGCTAATTCTTTCAATACGTAGATCAAGATTAAAAAAAAAAAAAAGATTTTTACTAAAAAAATTAATAACCAGTCTCAAAATTAGTAGGCTGGAAAAATTATGTGACGTGTTTTGAATGGTAACATTCATAAAAAGACGCCATACTTGAGGATTTGAGCGTGCGGGGGTGGGAGGGAAGGGGGAAAAGTGACGCGTCTTGGAGTAGTGACACACACACACACACACACACACATAGATAGTTTATTGACCACAGTTAGCAAGCAAGCACACACACACACCACGGTATTCTTGACGCCCCGGTATCGTGTGCAAGTGTCTGTGCGGGTGTAGCTTGTGCGCCACACCCTCTGTTATCTTTGCTCAAACTCGTGTGTGAAAGTCTATGGGGCTAATACCTCAACCAGAGCAAGCACGATCATTATTTGCCATTATGAATGTATATAACGCATCATCAGTAGTCTTATAATCTAGTTTTTGTCGAATATTTGAAGCCATACATTGTTAGATTGAAATGTTTCGGGTTTTATGGAAATAGCCCTAGCCTATTAATTTTGAGACTACTTATTTCTCAGTAATTTTATTTTTATTTTTTTTTAATCGTGATCTATTTATTAAAAGGAATAACAATAAAATTAATGAATTGATTTGATGACAACCTAGTCTAACTGAAGCAAGCCTAGTCCACTGATGGAAACGGTAATGTTATTTCAATATTATCTAATATTTCTCATGGGTGAGATTTAAAGTGATTATTTCTTTTTTACCAAACATGATTTTTTTTTTTTTTTTTAGTCATGATCTGTCCATTGAAAGGATCAGCAATTAGATTAATTAATTTAATTAATCTAGGCTAGGTTTAGATTAATTAATTTAATTAATCTAAACCTAGCCTAATAGAAGCAAGCCTAGCCCTCTGATGGAAATGGTAATGCTATTTTAATATTATCTAATATTTTTCTTTGGTGATAAACTCCACACACCCTATGCGTATGTGAGAATTATTACAGTTTTTAACCAAGGAGGCGTAGCAGATGAGATGAAATAAGGGATGACAGGTAGTGACGTTTTCATCAGCTTGTGAAATGAGTTCACGACGCCATCCAAACTCTTTAATTTGATCATATTACTATTACGCCCTACTAAATGTTGTTGTATTGTTAAATAATTTTTAATATACGATTTAGGAAGTAATACTAGGAAAAGAGGATAAGAACTTGTGATATTTGCAAGAAATATATGCACTGGTAAGCTACATTCGGGAGGCCCAGCAGCTACTAAGCCAGCGTTACCAGAGGCTCCAACTTCTAGTAATGATCAAAACAAACATCGCCTCAAAAAACATCTGTTTACGTTACGTTTATGGGGAGAGAGATAGTAGGGGGGGAAATAAGAAGAAATGAGGGGAAGATAATAGGTTGGGTTAAATGACGAAGGAAAGTAGAATGGTAAAAGATGACGGGCAGACCGTCATGCTGTTTTAATGTGATTATTTAATGTATCTATGATTTATTGTTTTTTCTTCAATACTGTGTCAGTAATACATTCTCCTCGCATCCCCTGTCTGTACCGCATGGTGCTGCCTTGCAAGGCTGACACCTGTCTAGTTCCCCTCGTGGGAGGGACCTGGATCCAGGCAACACCACGACTCAGGGCGCAGCAGTAAACGCTCTAATAACCCGTCTCACGCTGCCGGTAGTCCGCAGACGTCCTGGGATGACTGAGCCCCTCACCTGGGGAGCAGTGTTGCCACAAATATTAAGTCCCATATATTATTGATTTATTTTATTTTTTTTCCCACAGAATCCCACAAAGTATAAGGAAAATCCCATTAAAATTCAAATTAATTTTGAACAGCAAACGTGTGTGTGTGTGTGTGTGTGTGTGTGTGTGTGTGTGTGTGTGTGTATACTCGTATATATATATACATAGTTTAGTGTACCATGATATATAGAGTTTCTCAAGTTATTGACAGAAAACGAAAAGTATAATGGGAAACAATAACAGATTCATGGAGAAAATACGGAAACACACACACTTTATTACTGTGTGTGTGTGTGTGTGTGTGTGTGTGTGTGTGTGTGTGTGTGTGTGTGTGTGTGTGTGTTTGAGAACCTTGGTTGAAATTAAAAGTGAAGGCATTTTATAGGAGGAGGAGGCAGTAGACACCTGCCGAATCGATAATTACTCCCAGTGAGGTCTAAAGCACTGTTCAGGGGGTGCTGTGAACTTTTCAATAAACCCAGCTGTGACCTCACTGAACGTTTCCCTTTGTGTCTTACAACACAAGGGGGCAGTCACAGCCTGCCCTCTAAAGACAACTCTCTTCCTCCACACAAAACTACAAGCACCTAATAACACACACACCCTTCACTCAAAAATTTTAAAATCATTATGGCGACTCCTACATCAGCCTCGGAGTCCCCATCTCGGGGAGGGGACCATAAATGTCCCCAGGTCGGACTGCCTTTCTGTCGACGACCCTAAGTGTCTTGACACCCCCCTCAAATTTTTCTTCATTAACTTCTGCAACATTCGGGGTCTAAGATCTAATTTTCAATCTGTAGAACACCACCTCTCCTCTTCTAAACCTCATCTTCTTTTCCTCACTGAAACTCGGGTGTCTGAGGCAACTGACAGTAGCCCTTTTTCTGTTCTCTCCTACTTTCTCTATCCTCATTTTCGATCCAAAGCTGGATGCTGCGTTTATGGGCGCAATGACTTAACCTGCTCTCGTGCCCATGCTCTTGAATCTTGCAAGTTTTCCACCATCTGGCTACGACTACAGAGTCACTCTCATACTAAATTTATCTGTGCTGTATACCTCTCACCTAACTCCTCTGACTATAAGAAATTCTTTGACTACTTAACTTCCAAAGTGGAGCACATTCTGAACCTCTTCCCTTTTGCAGAGATCTCCATTCTTGGAGACTTCAATGTTCACCACTAGCTTTGGCTTTCCTCTCCCTTCACTGACCATCCTGGTGAACTAGCCTACAACTTTGCTATCCTCCATGACCTAGAGCAATTGGTGCAACACCCTACTCGTATTCCTGACCGTCTTGGAGATACGCCCAACATTCTTGACCTTTTCCTGACCTCTAATCCTTCTGCTTATGCTGTCACCCTTTCTTCTCCGTTGGGCTCCTCCGATCACAATCTCATATCTTTATCTTGTCCTATCACTCCAATCCCTCCTCAGGATCCCCCTAAGCGTGGCGTTTTGCCTCTGCTAGTTGGGGGGACCTGAGGAGGTATTTTGCTGATTTTCCTTGGAATGACTACTGCTTCCGTGTCAGAGACCCGTCTTTGTGTGCTGAGCGCATAACAGAGGTGATAGTGTCTGGCATGGAGGCATACATTCCTCACTCTTTTTCTCGTCCTAAACCTTCTAAACCTTGGTTTAACACAGTTTGTTCTCGTGCTATACATGATAGAGAGGTGGCCCACAAAAGGTACTTAAGCCTTCCATCACCAGAATCTCATGCACTTTATATTTCTGCCCGGAACCATGCCAAGTCTGTTCTCCAACTAGCCAAAAACTCCTTCATTAACAGAAAATGTCAAAACCTTTCGAGATCTAACTTCCCTCGTGATTTCTGGCATCTAGCCAAAAATATCTCCAATAACTTTGCTTCTTCTTCTTTCCCTCCTCTATTTCAACCAGATGGCACCACTGCTATCACATCTATTTCTAAAGCTGAACTCTTTGCTCAAACCTTTGCTAAAAACGCTACCTTGGACGATTCTGGGCTTGTTCCTCCCTCTCCTCCACCCTCTGACTACTTCATGCCACCTATTAAAATTCTTCGCAATGATGTTTTCCATGCCGTCGCTGGCCTAGGGAAGGCTTATGGACCTGATGGGGTCCTTCCTATTGTTCTCCGAAACTGTGCCTCCGTGCTTGCACCTTGCCTAGTCAAACTCTTTCAGCTCTGTCTGTCAACATCTACCTTTCCTTCTTGCTGGAAGTTTGCCTACATTCAACCTGTTCCTAAGAAGGGTGACCGTTTTAATCCCTTAAACTACCGTCCTATTGCTTTAATTTCCTATCTAAAGTTTTTGAATCTATCCTCAACAGGAAGATTCTTAAACATCTATCACTTCACAACCTTCTATCTGATCGCCAGTATGGGTTCCGTCAAGGCCGCCCTACTGGTGATGTTCTGGCTTTCCTTACTGAGTCTTGGTCATCCTCTTTTAGAGATTTTGGTGAAACTTTTGCTGTTGCCTTGGACATATCAAAAGCTTTTGATAGAGTCTGGCACAAAGCTTTGATTTCCAAACTACCCTCCTACGGTTTCTATCCTTCTCTCTGTAACTTCATCTCAAGTTTCCTTTCTAACCGTTCTATTGCTGCTGTGGTAGACGGTCACTGTTCTTCTCCTAAATCTATTAACAGTGGTGTTCCTCAGGGTTCTGTCCTGTCACCAACTCTCTTCTTATTATTCATTAATGATCTTCTAAACCAAACTTCTTGTCCTATCCACTCCTACGCTGATGATACCACCCTGCACTTTTCCACGTCTTTTCATAGACGTCCAACCCTTCAGGAGGTAAACATATCACGCATGGAAGCCACGGAACGCCTGACATCTGATCTTTCTAAAATTTCTGATTGGGGCAGAGCAAACTTGGTATTGTTCAATGCCTCAAAAACTCAATTCCCCCATCTATCAACTCGACACAACCTTCCAGACAACTATCCCCTCTTCTTCAATGACACTCAACTGTCCCCCTCTTCTACACTGAACATCCTCGGTCTGTCCTTTATACTTATAATCTGAACTGGAAACTTCACATCTCATCTCTAGCTAAAACAGCTTCTATGAAGTTAGGTATTCTGAGACGTCTCTGCCAGTTTTTCTCAGCCCCCCAGCTGCTAACTCTGTACAAGGGCCTTATCCGTCCATGTATGGAGTATGCTTCACATGTCTGGGGGGCTTCCACTCATACTGGCCTTCTAGACAGATTGGAATCAAAAGCTTTTCGTCTCATCAACTCCTCTCCTCTAACTGACTGTCTTCAGCCGCAATGTTGCATATCTAGCTGTCTTCTACCGCTATTTTCATGCTAACTGCTCTTCTGATCTTGCTAACTGCATGCCTCCCTTCCTTCCGCGGCCTCGCTGCACAA
>NC_087190.1:9891603-9941603 GCF_035594125.1 Scylla paramamosain
AAGTCTTTAAGTGGTATAAGGGTTATAACAAGGGAGATGTAAGCAAAATTCTTAGGATCAGCAACCAGGGTAGAACAAGAAATAACGGGTTCAAGCTTGAAAAATTTTGGTTTAGGAAGGAGATAGGAAAAAATTGGTTCTCAAATAGAGTGGTAGATGAGTGGAACGGGCTCAGTGGTCATGTAGTTAGTGCTAGGACACTAGAGAGCTTTAAGAGAAGATTGGACAAGTTTATGGATGGGGATAATAGATGGAAATAGGTAGGTGTGTTTCATACAGGACTGCCACGTGTAAGCCTGGTCGCTTCTTGCAGCTTCCCTTATTTCTTATGTTCTTATGTTCTTATGTAATCATCTTTTTTCTTCTCTTTTTCTTCTCTCTCTCTCTCTCTCTCTCTCTCTCTCTCTCTCTCTCTCTCTCTCTCTCTCTCTCTCTCTCTCTCTCTCTCTCTCTCTCTCTCTCTCTCTCTCTCTCTCAGGTGATCTAGAGGTGGCGCAACGTACGGGCTGGCGATATGAGTGTTTTTAATCTTGACAAAATTTATGTAGTGATGGTTCTGACGAAAACGAAACTCAGTGTTGTAGTGAACATCATGCTGCGTGAGGGTATTCTTAACAGCGACAAAATTAAACATTTTAGCAAAATAGAGAGTCAGTGATGTAATGAACATCATGGCGTCCTGATGTGAGAGGAAAGGAGGATAGGAACAGAAGAAAGAGGCGTGGCAAGAAGAGGAAGGAAGGCAGCGGCGGCACGGAGAGGAGGACCGGGGACGGCAATGACGTTCTCCGATCCCTGTGGTTCTTCAGGCACACATTTCTTTTATACTGTCATCACACAAGTATTGTATTACATGATACACATGTCTTCCCGATGTTAACTTATTTGAAAATGCATCTTACATCTAATCAAACAGAGGCACCATGATCCTCGGAGGCTGTAGGTATTGACCTGCCTCGAGGAGAGACTAACACTTCAGCTATTACCATGGAGCTACCTCTCAATGGTTGGTTAAAACATGTCGCTGTATTCTAAATGTTATTTTTGTAGGCATGAAAGATACTACACAGACTGATTAGTTAAAGTAATTACTTATCATACACAGTAAAAATAATTAATGCACATACTATGACTGGAATTTATTGTGTATTAAGATTGAACCTGTACCATTTTCAATTTTCATTACCTACGAGTAGCTGTAATGACGCATTTGTGTTACAGAAATTTTCCTGTTATGCAGTCTTATTTTAAAATTGCCTTAGCCATGGCACCCATGCCTATAGTATTACTCCCGACGACTCTCACGACGCCCACGCCCATGCTGCCCATAGCAACGCCCCCAGCGTGGCCCCTCGTGATTCCCGGCCGCCTGTCTACGACCCAGGTCAGAACTATGTCCCTGTAGCCGCCGGCTCAGTATCGGCCGGCTTGAAGTTTCTGTACTTTTATTTTGTAGCTGGTTTCTTGTTATGTTCTTATCATGACGGGCCCCAGATAGGGTTACACTACTGTACTTTCCCATAAGTCACGTTACGGGGTTAATATTACACTTATAACATTACTTGGTATGTGGACGAGACGAGAAGGCGAGCTACAGAGGGGTGTTTGTTTACAGGACACTACGGCCTTTATCTCGACCATCATTTTTCCCCTCAGCCATGTCAGCGCGAGGCAGGACAAGGGATGACATAGTTTAATGGGGGTCAAGGGGTAAACTTGGGAAGAAACATGGTGTGATGGGTTGAAGGGGTGAAATGATAAGAAATAAGGGGGCTCTGCCGTAGGGGCAGAGTCTTGGTGGAAGCCGTAGAGGTAAGACCTGTGTCGTTCACCACTCTCCAGCTGTGCCACTATCATGTCTCCCGCAGAGGCACTAGTTCATAAACTCTACGGGGCCCCTCTGGCACGTTATGTGGACATGGAGCCTGCTCTGGGATTAAGGTGATTGTGTGGCATTCATTACGTTCTACAAGGACCTTCGACTGTTCCCGCAATTGCGTATGTATTATTTACTTATGTATTAATCATATCTATCTGTGTCAATAATATACTTAGACGTTTCGGTGTTTGTTTCGAGACAATGATGTATAATGTAGTGTTTACAAATATCCCTGTGAAGTGCACAGCTACATTACATTATTGTAGGATTCTCAATTATTTCCTATCAAGTGATGTACTTATGATAACTTACAGGTTTGACCGCATCCCAATAAATTGAGAAGTGAGTACAACGCAAGTGGTTGTCAGTCACTCCTTTGCCACACCATAAACGCAACTCACCAATGCGTTTACAGTCCCCCTTGTTCGTGAATACTACGAAAGTGCAGGTGTTGCTGACGTAGCACAAGACTAGAACGAGCTAGCCCCACTAAAAGCCTGGTATTGACCGCGATTAATCTTACGCAAGTAAACCACAACACCTCACCTCTCGTGATCCAGATGTTGTGCGCGCTGGATGGACATAAGAAACTTTAAATATGTGTCTAGGAGTGGGTATCCAGTGAGCCCTCAGGGGCACCTTAAACTTCTGGTGACGAAAAGTAGACAAGAGAACATTCTGGTGATCGTGTGTTTTAAGGGAAGGGATGAGTGTACTACCTAGTCGAATTCCAGACCTTAAGGATGACAATGTATGTAGCTGTGTATGTAATCTCTGACGCGTAGACGTAAGCAGATAAAAACTGTATATAAGGAGGAAGCACAGAACGACTCGCGTAGCTCTCCGGTCGCCATAATATACTAGTAGGTAGTGCCATTATTTTTGAACAGGTCCAGCTCAGTCTTGCTGCACCATGAGACTACCTGTCGTTCACTGCCTCCTCTGGCCGTAAGTAATACTTAGATAATTTTTCCTGTGTGCTTTGTGTGTCTCGACTTTAAATATGTTGTGTTTAGTATGCCATGATTCTCATATATTTCATATTGTGTTTCATGTGTTGATTTAATGCTGGATTTTGATGAGTGACGATATTTTCTGTGGCACTTCGCATGTAGTGACTGCACATTTTTGTCTTTGATTTTACATGTGTTATTTTATTATGTGATTATGTTATGTGTGCAGTTATGTGTCATGTGTTTAATGAAAAGTAATGCGATACTGAGTGACAATCTTGTTGAAGGAATCGCGTTAACGTACAGTTAATAATAACCTGAAGAATTATTAGTTTGTCAGTGCGGAGTTACTTGGAGTTTTATTAAACTGGTATTATGTGGCTGAGTTACTGTCTTTTATTACCAGTGTGTGTTGTTGGAATGTTTATTTACTGGTTAATAAGTAATGTTAGTTTCTCTGAACTGCATTTATGGCTTACCCTACTGGGAGAACCTTAGTCTTAAATCTCGGTAACCTGGACTTATTAGACTTTAAAAATTGTGAAGTACTTGGTGAGTATATAGCTGGTGCAATTCCTGCGTAAACTCAACTTATAATTAAAAGTAAGTTGGGGGATTACAACAAAATATTAATTGATATATGCACTGCTTTGCTACTACAGATTATTATCTCACCAACTGTGGTGAGCTGCAAGGGCAGCCACACCCTCTCCAACCCCCGCCACATCCACCACAGCCGCAGCCTGCTCAGCCACACCCACCACAGTACTAGCCTCACCAACCACAAAACTGTGTCAACATTCTCACAAGATATTTGAGTGACTTGGTTATGGTATATGGCCATTCTATACATTCTGAATGAATAGGAGTGTTTGTATGTTAGTATTCTCACAAGATACTTGAGTGTAACTTTTTGGTAATGGTATATGACCATTTTATACATTCAGTATGAATAGGAGTGTTTGTTGCTCAGATTGATTATTTTTCAATCATATTGTTTCATTCCTACAATGGTCTTCACAATGAAATTGTAGTGAAATAAGTAAGGAACATTATTAAACAACCAAATGGTGTTGATGTGTAGTATATTTCTAGGGAAGGTTCCAAAGCTTACATTACATTCAAAAAGGGATCTGTAACTCCAAAATTCACTTTCTCTATTATTTTCTCAAATTACCTAAATGAAAATATGAAAGGTAAAAATAACGACACCATCCTCATTCATCAAACACTATCATAAATTAAGGTTGATTTTCAGCTGTGGGCCATGACTACTGAACGGTGCACCAAGTGGAGGTAGACCAGAAATTACCTCTCCTGCCTCAAGTGCTGAAAGTATGTGTGGTTCATAAATTGATATATCAACACGGGCGAGATCCGTATGAACGTAACATATTTTAACCATATCTTAACGAGTAGGCTATACTTTCAGTTGTGGCGTTTCTTACCTCGGGATCATCACACTTGTGTCAAATTATTAGTGCTGGGTCAATCAACAGATTATTATCATTATTAGGTCTTCTGTACCATGTTTGGCTCTTGCATGAGCGTGAAAGCTTTTTGGCTTCAATTGGGAAGCTTAAACCTTCAGTCTAAGAATAATCACTAGCTACGTCTTATGGCTCACATCTTGCTGTGTAATAATAATAAGTACAATGAAAACTACATGCTTCCATTCAAATCCTTTGTAACAAGCATGATGCTACTTGGTCCTTTTACAATAAGATTCAATAGTTTATCCTGTATGCATAAATAAAATAATTAATTATAGAAAATAGATTCCTTTAAATGAAAATGGGCTTAATAACTGCTTTGTTAAAAAGAGCATCTGTGCTGCCGTATTGCAACACTGCTGTTATTATATGACTTAGCTGTTTATATAATAGTTTAGTACCATTTATAAAATGATTGCTACTAATGTTATATGTTTCGCCCTTTTTATTCGGTACGAGGCTTCTCACAGCCTTTTCAATTATCACTGCAGATACAGAATGACATTGGGAAGAAATACAATGGCCAGCATTACATCGCTCATTAACAAGGTGGTTCACCTTACTGCCCACCTCTTGTAAGTCATCTTCCGTAACACTACTATATAGCTCCTCATATAAGTCACAAAACCTATCAGCAATATCCTCTTCAGTACATCGGCCATCAATTATACCATATGAGCACATATTTCTTCCCCTCAATTTTTTTAATGATCTTCCAGAAATCTTTGAATGATTTATTTCTAAGAGTGACAGCTGTATTTTTCTTCAAGATCTCATCCGCATTCCTTTTAGTTTTTTTTTTTTTTTTTTTTTTTTTTATGTAGGAAGGATACTGGCCCAGGGCAACAAAAATCTAATAAAAAAAATGCCCACTGAAATGAATGAAATTCAAGTCATAGGAAGGTGGAAATACAGAAGCAGGCAAGGAGTTCCAGAGTTTACCAGAGAAAGGGATGAATGATTGAGAATACTGGTTAACTCTTGCGTTAGAGAGGTGGACAGAATAGGGGTGAGAGAAAGAAGAAAGTCTTGTGCAGCGAGGCCGCGGAAGGAGGGTAGGCATGCAGTTAGCAAGATCAGAAGAGCAGTTGGCATGAAAATAGCGGTAGAAGACAGCAAGATATGCAACATTGCGGCGGTGAGAGAGGGGCTGAAGACAGTCAGTTAGAGGAGAGGAGTTGATGAGACGAAAAGCTTTTGATTCCACCCTGTCTAGAAGAGCAGTATGAGTGGAACCCCCCCAGACATGTGAAGCATACTCCATACATGGACGGATAAGGCCCTTGTACAGAGTTAGCAGCTGGGGGGGTGAGAAAAACTGGCGGAGACGTCTCAGAACACCTAACTTCATAGAAGCTGTTTTAGCTAGAGATGAGATGTGAAGTTTCCAGTTCAGATTATAAGTAAAGGACAGACCGAGGATGTTCAGTGTAGAAGAGGGGGACAGTTGAGTGTCATTGAAGAAGAGGGGATAGTTGTCTGGAAGATTGTGTCGAGTTGATAGATGGAGGAATTGAGTTTTTGAGGTATTGAACAATACCAAGTTTGCTCTGCCCCAATCAGAAATTTTAGAAAGATCAGAAGTCAGGCGTTCTGTGGCTTCCCTGCGTGATATGTTTACCTCCTGAAGGGTTGGACGTCTATGAAAAGACGTGGAAAAGTGCAGGGTGTTATCATCAGCATAGGAGTGGATGGGACAAGAAGTTTGGTTTAGAAGATCATTAATGAATAATAAGAAGAGAGTGGGTGACAGGACAGAACCCTGAGGAACACCACTGTTAATAGATTTAGGAGAAGAACAGTGACCGTCTACCACAGCAGCAATAGAACGGTCAGAAAGGAAACTTGAGATGAAGTTACAGAGAGAAGGATAGAAACCGTAGGAGGGTAGTTTTGAAATCAAAGCTTTGTGCCAGACTCTATCAAAGGCTTTTGATATGTCCAAGGCAACAGCAAAAGTTTCACCAAAGTCTCTAAAAGAGGATGACCAAGACTCAGTAAGGAAAGACAGAAGATCACCAGTAGAGCGGCCTTGACGGAACCCATACTGGCGATCAGATAGAAGGTTGTGAAGTGATAGATGTTTAAGAATCTTCCTGTTGAGGATAGATTCAAAAACTTTAGATAAGCAGGAAATTAAAGCAATAGGACGGTAGTTTGAGGGATTAGAGCGGTCACCCTTTTTAGGAACAGGTTGAATGTAGGCAAACTTCCAGCAAGAAGGAAAGGTAGATGTTGACGCCAGAGGCACCTTCGCTTAGGGGGATCCTGAGGAGGGATTGGAGTGATAGGATAAGATAAAGATATGAGATTGTGATCGGAGGAGCCCAACGGAGAAGAAAGGGTGACAGCATAAGCAGAAGGATTAGAGGTCAGGAAAAGGTCAAGAATGTTGGGCGTATCTCCAAGACGGTCAGGAATACGAGTAGGGTGTTGCACCAATTGCTCTAGGTCATGGAGGATAGCAAAGTTGTAGGCTAGTTCACCAGGATGGTCAGTGAAGGGAGAGGAAAGCCAAAGCTGGTGGTGAACATTGAAGTCTCCAAGAATGGAGATCTCTGCAAAAGGGAAGAGGGTCAGAATGTGCTCCACTTTGGAAGTTAAGTAGTCAAAGAATTTCTTATAGTCAGAGGAGTTAGGAGAGAGGTATACAGCACAGATAAATTTAGTATGAGAATGACTCTGTAGTCGTAGCCAGATGGTGGATAGCTTGTTTAATTGCCCAGTGATATTTCGATCTACTAAAGCTTCTTAAATCTGCAAGCTGTCCACTAGCCGGGCAACCTGCATTTTTTCCAAATTCTATGCCAGAAGATGGATTTGTCCTTATATGGTCTTACGTATTCATTCCATCCTGGTATTCCTTTCTTTCCGTTTACGCGCTGTCTAGGTATAGCAACATATGCACATTTCTTTAATATTTCAAGTATCTTTTCGAGTGTGTTCATTATCATATTATTGTGTGTTTTACAAGAGTAATCAGGACATTGTGCCAGAACACCCGACATACCTAAATGCCTTAAATGAAAATCAATCAGTGTTTTATAGTTCCCAATATCCAGGAACGAAGCTTTTTCCCAGTCAACGCTTGGCTGTGTGATTTTTTTTTCTGTATTAGAGACATTTACTGTTAAAGTAAAGAAGCGTAGGTAATACAAGTCCGAGGGGATCAAAAATGGAACTGACTGTAGACAGTATACCATGTCGAGTAAGGGGCTTGTCTTGTAGGTCTATTTCAAATTGTAGGGTGTCACTTTCAATGCATCACTGTACTCAAAGAGAATATTTATTTTATAAAAATTGTGTACTTGTTCACTGGTTGGTAGAGCATTTAGAACTTCCTTTTGTTTGCTACAAACTTGTGAAGATGGAAACCTTCTTTTTCACACAACTTCTTGCCGTTTTCAATAAATTTTTGTGCGTCTTCCTTTGAGGCAGTTGAGGTAATACCATCATCTACATAAAAGTCTCTCTTTATAAATTTTGCTGCTTCTTCACCATAGCTGTCCTTGTAGCTGTCAGCAGTGTGTTTTAATGCAAAGTTGCACACCCTGGTGATGAAGTAGCTCCCAAGAAATGTACTTTCATGCGGTATTCCACAGGAGTGCTGTCTAACTGACCATTTTCTCACCAAAGGAATCTTAGGAAGTTTCTGTCTTCTTCATTAACACCAACTTGGTGAAACATACCTTCTATATCACATGTGAAGGCCGCCCTTTCCTTCCTAAAGTGGCACAGGACACCAATGAGGTTGTTTGTTAGGTCAGGACCTCTAAGTAAGTGTCGATTCAAGACTTCTCCCTCATATTCAGCACTGCAGTCAAACACAATCCTTATCTTGCCAGGCTTCTTAGGGTGGTACACACCATGGTGTGGAATATACCATACTGACCCATCACAGAGAGACTTTTCATTATCTGGAACCCTTTCTACATAATTCTTGGTGATCAAGTTTTGCATAAAAGTTGTATAATTATCCTTGTACTCAGGGTCCTTGATCAATCTTGTTCTCAGTCTTTGGAGTCTTCTCATAGCTAATTGCTAGTTTCACTGCATCTGTTTTGAAGGGAAGTGACACCTCATAGTGACCATCTTCTTTTTGGTGTATGTTATCGTTCATAATTTTCAGAAACCTTCTATCTTCTTGTGACATTTTTTCTTCAGTGGGTTGTTCACAGAATTCTAATTCAAACATTTTGTTTACCTCGCTGGGATTCACTTCCTTTACACAAGTCTTCAGTGTGAAGTGGCATTTTCTTTCTTCTGTGACTAGTAACTGACAGGTCTTGTTAGTGTCTTCGTAACCTGGACTCATGATTCCCACCACACCCCATCCCAGGGCAGTGCGTACTGCGTAAGGGTCATTTCCTTTTCCTGGTACACATTCTAAGGGTTTAATGGCCTGAGCACAGTCGAGTCCAATCAACAGTCCCACCTCTACATCTGGGAAATAAGGTGGTAATAAATTTGCAACTTCTTGTAGGTGGTTCCACTTCTGAACTGAGTCCTTTTTGGGAATTAACCCATGTTTAGCTGGAACAGCATCTCTGGAGTAGGTTTTTGGCAACTCTGTCTATGCTGCAATTCCTTTTTATCACCAGCCCACTTATTCTCTTACAAGTGATGGTGTCTTCAGCTAGCATAGTCGATAAGCATAATTGCAGTTCCTCTCCTTGGGTGTCAAACTTGTCCAGCATAGAGTCAGATATGTAGCAAACATCTGATTGGTCGTCAAGAAGTGCATATACAATAAAGTTGTCAGTTGGGTTGTCTTCATGGTGTAGTAGCACCGGTATAATCAATGAATGATAACATCCACTGTCTTGTGTACTTGTATTGTAGATTTCAGTGTGGGGTGTGACCTTTGATTCCTGTCCAGTGTTCTTTGTGTCCTTTGTCAGTTTTGAGTCATGATGAAGTAATGTTGGGTGCGTACGTCCACATGTTGCACATTTCATTCTGTATCTGCAGTTGCGACTTTTGTTTCCCCATTTGAGGCATGCCCAACAATATCCAACTTTTTTTCACAAACCCACATCTGTCTGAAAGTGACATTGCTTTAAACACGTTGCAAACTTCCAGTCTGTGTTGTCTTTCACAGAGAGGACAGTTAGAACTTTCATCAGGTTTCTTCTAGGTGTCACAGTTCTCAGCTTGTGTAGTGTCTACTGGGTTAACTTGTGAGGCACAACTGACTGGTTCTGGAACTGCCTTGCTGTTTTGTGATGCAAAATTGACTGGTTCTGTGGCTAACTTGCTAACTTGTGAGGCAAAACTGCGAGCTTTATTTCGCACTGATATCATATCTCTTACCTTTGAGTCACCAGGTCGTGCACTGAGAGGACTGCAAGCATTATGAGCTTGTTTACTTATGAACTGACATAGTTTTGAGAAGGGAGGATACTCATCCCTGATCTGTTCGATATCCTCATTATAAACCCATTTATTAACATGTCATCCATTTTCCTTGAATGTACTTTGGCAGTTTGTTTATTATTTTCTGATGTTCATCAACATCATACAACACTTTCAACTGACTAAATGTTGACATTGCTGTCTCACATTGTAATAGGAAATCAGAAAAGTCACGTAATGCCTTGCCGTCACCAGTTTTCATAGTTGGCGACTTTTCAATTCTTTCCCGGTATGAATTAGCAAGTATGAGTTTGTTTCCATATCTGTCGGCTAGCAACTTCTTTGCCTTAACATAAGCTTCTACAGTGTTCAAAGATAACAGACTCTTCATACACATTTTGGCTTCCCCAGATGTGTACTTCCCAAGATAATATAATTTATCAGTAGCCTTGGGGTACTTGCACTCAACTTGAGTTACTATGGAGCTGATCCACTGTGGGTACTCAAACACATTCCCTTTGAATATGTCTGGCTCCTTCAAAGGTAATTTGTCCTCCCTGTTTGTCATAATGTCAGGCAATGAAGATATAACAGATGTTAGATCATTGTTTCCAGTGCTAGGTTGCATAGATGGTAGGTGTTGTTGAGGAAGAGGAGGAGGAAGAGGCACAATCATGGGTATTGGCACATAGGTTGTTGCTGCAGGATTTAGTACTGACTATATTGGGTTGTTGGCTGCACCATATTGCATGAATGGTGTTGATGCAGCTCTCAAGTCACTTTGTCTCAACCATGCAGGACCCTTAACTTGAAGTTCAGACAGTGGTGTTGTGTTTCCGGGTACAGTCTGTTCTTCCCCGATTGGATGTTCTAGAATCGTCTCTACTGCTTCAAGCTTTGCTACGCTAACTTCCATTTCTGTTTTTAAGGCTAGTTCCTTCTTTCTCTTCTCCATTCTTAATGTATCTAGTTCTGCTTGGGTGGTTAGCATCTTAGTTTAAATTTCTAATTCGTGTAGGGCGGAGAGTGCTGCACTGCGGGCAAAAAGTTCTGCTCCCTTCTGCTATTCCTCTAGAGAGTCTAGAGTCTAGACGTATGTGTTCTGTCTTTTCACGCACTGAAAGGGAACTAACTTTTGATCTACTTGAAACACGACTATATTGTGAAACAGTATCATCAGCATGCACACTTCCATGCTGGAATTCAGTACTCTTAGTTGCAAAATATTTCTCAAATTCCTCCTTGAATTCTATCAAAGTCTTGTCATGATCTGTGAATTCCTCCATGTACTGAGCCTTTTCTTCTTCAGTCAGTATTACTTGTAAGTCACTTTCTAACTGTTGAAACTCAACATAAAGTTCCTTCCACTTTTTATAGTCATCATACACTAATTGAGGAGAACCATCGCTACTTACTATTTTCCAAATTACTGTCATGAGCTCACTTAGACACTGATACACCTCTTTATACCTGTCTTTCTTGAGTGTAACTTGATACTGTCTACCCTTCTCTGTGGAGTTACCTTCCTCTCATTTGTTCTACCTGGATTGATGACTTTTTTTTTTTTTTATTATTACTTCCACTGTCTGCCATGGTGTTGGTATTATGCTGAACTTTATACGCACAAAAAAACAAAAAAAAAGTACCTAACAACACTCTCCTCAACCTTAACTTCTTGTTTGTCTTCTTGCCTTTTTTTTTTTTTTTTTTGCGTAGGAGGGACACTGGCCAAGAGCAATAAAAATCCAATAAAAAAAAAAAAGCCCACTGAGATGCCAGTCCCAGAAGGGGTCCAAAGCGGTAATAAAAAAATGAAGGATAAGTGTCTTGAAACCTCCCTCTTGAAGGAATTCATACGAAGGTGGAAATACAGAAGCAGGCAGGGAGTTCCAGAGTTTACCAGAGAAAGGGATATTTTGATTGAGAATACTGGTTAACTCTTGCATTAGACAGGTGGACAGAATAGGATGAGAGAAAGAAGAAAGTCTTGTGCAGCGAGTCCGCACGAGGAGGGGAAGCATTTTTTTTTTTTTATGTAGGAAGGACACTGGCCAAGGGCACTGAAATGCCCACTGAAATGCCAGTCCCATAAAAAGGTCAAAGCAGTAGTCAAAAATTGACGAATGTCTTGAAACCTTGCTCTTCAAGGAATTCAAGTCATGCGGTTAGCAAGATCAGAATAGCAGTTAGCATGAAAATACCGGTAAAAGACAGTTAGAGATGGAACATTACGGCGATGGGAGAGAGGCTGAAGACAGTCAATTAGAGAAGAGTTGATGAGACAAGCTTTTGATTCTACCCTGTCTAGAAGAGCAGTATGAGTGGAGCCCCACAGACATTTTTTTTTTTTTTATGTAGGAGGGACACTGGCTAAGGGCAACAAAAATCCAATAAAAACAAAATGCCCACACTACACCAAGCTGATATATACAGGTTGCTGAACTAAGGTAACACACACACACACACACACACACACACACACACACACACACACACACACACACACACACACACACACACACACACACACACACACACGGAAGAAAGAGGCATAAAGTGCTGCTGCTGTAACACACTGAAAACACAGACATGAAGAGGTGTAGCATTTGCTGCAGCACATGGGAAATCACGTTACAGTTATTATTACACTAAACCAATACACACATAGGCATGTGGAGTGTTACATAATGTTGTTGCAAAGAAAGGAAAGCTGTGCTTGTTGGTACAGACAAGCGCTACACATGTTGCTACAACACAAAGTAGGCATTACAACTGTTGCTACACTAAGCTCACACAGTGGCAAGGAGTGTAGCATCTGCTCATGTACGCACTTAGTAACACAAAGTATTACATGCTCACAGTATGTCACTAGGCCATTTCAAATAGTTATGAGGAGTGCAAAGCACACACACACACACACATACATCTATTGAAAGCAAGAAAAATAAGACCTTACTGAAACATGAACTCAAGTTTCACAGTAAGGAAATTATATATATATATATATATATATATATATATATATATATATATATATATATATATATATATATATATATATATATATAAGGAGGAGGCAGTAGACACCTGCCGAAACGATAATTATATATATATATATATATATATATATATATATATATATATATATATATATATATATATATATATATATATATATATATATATATATATATATATATATATATATATATCTTTAGAGGGCAGGCTGTGACTGCCCCTTGTGTTGTGAGACACAAAGGGAAACGTTCAGTGAGGTCACAGCTGGGTTTAATGATAAGTTCACAGCACCCCCTGAACAGTGCTGTAGACCTCACTGGGAGTAATTATCGTTTCAGCAGGTGTCTACTGCCTATATATATATATATATATATATATATATATATATATATATATATATATATATATATATATATATATATATATATATATATATATATATATATATATATATATATATATATATATATATATATATATATATATATATATATATATATATATATATATATATATATATATATATATATATATATATATATATATATATATATATATATATATATATATATATATATATATATATATATATATATATATATATATATATATATATATATATATATATATATATATATATATATATATATATATATATATATATATATATATATATATATATATATATATATATATATATATATATATATATATATATATATATATATATATATATATATATATATATATATATATATATATATATATATATATAAGGAGGAGGCAGTAGACACCTGCCGAAACGATAATTATATATATATATATATATATATATATATATATATATATATATATATATATATATATATATATATATATATATATATATATATATATCGCTCGTTTGCGACAACGTCGTCATAACTCAAAAATAGCAATTTTTCACGAGAACCATTTTAAAGAATGAAAACACTCTCAATATTGTGAATAGTCCCAAAAGACCATAGCTGGAACATTTTTTGAAACATCAAATAGTCCTTTAAAGTTTATAGAAATTGAAATAATTATATCTTCACTAATCAAACATTTATTTAAACTTTTGTAATGCTTTTTTTTAATATGACGTTCTTCATAAAAAATAGTAGACCTCTCATGTACTGTTTTGTTTTGTGCCATTATTGAAAGGAAAATAATCACCAATATGTTACTTAATTATGTATTGTTCATTGCTTATGACTTTGACAAGATTGATGATAATACATTTTCTTATTATGAAAATGATAGATACTTCCTAATAAATGAAAGATATTGACTGTAACACAAAAAGATATTAAAAAAAAACATTGTTATGAACATAATAGATTCCTCCTAATTTTAATTTTTTTTTCAAATATATATATATATATATATATATATATATATATATATATATATATATATATATATATATATATATATATATATATATATATATATATATATATATATATATATATATATATATATATATATATATATATATATATATATATATATATATATATATATATATATATATATATATAAACATCCTCATGAACATAATAGATTCTTCCTAATTATCATTTTTTTCAAATAAAAAAATCCTTATGAACCTAATAGATTCTTCCTAATTATAATTTCTTTCAAATATGCCTAAGGAATTAGACAACTCAAAAATTTTCAAATAAATGAAAGATGGACTGTATAATAAAAAATAAAAAAACATTATAAAATAAACATCTATTTAATATTCCATTCAAATAATATGTACCTAATGAATTAGCATACAACAAAACTTAATATCGTAATAGGCATACTAAATTTGTATTTTAACTCATTTCATTAAGATTGATTTCATTTACAGGTCTTCATAAAATTTATGATGGCATCGTGGAATCAGATTTTTATTACAAAGGTCCATCAAGTCTTTTTTCTTGTTAGCAGGCAATGTAAGTTTGCTGGAGTAACATGGCAATAAGTCATTAATGGAGGTGGCTTTATTTGAGTTTTTCAAAATTTTAAGCTCCTTATAGTCTGAACCATAGGAATGTTTACAAAAAACTGACAGTGGTGACTGCTTTTCAAATTTCATTACTTTAACATCAGAGAGTTGAAGAGTCTTGCAATTGATAGGTCCCATTTCAGTAGCTAGAGACTTGATGTTCAAGAAATCTTTGTAACAAAGCTCTTTTACTACGAAAGGCTGTCCTTTCTTTCTAGCAGTTCGAATTGCCGTTACGTAAGTTTCCGGCACATAAATGGGTCCACTTTTTAAAATTCTCTTTACTTCTCTTTCAATTAGGGAATGGGCAGAGTCACCCTCATTTTGGGTATGCCCTTTTATTAGAAACTTGTGTGTTATTGAAGTTATATTTGGTAAGTTGTTTACTGCATAAAGGTAAAGTGCCATCATGAACTTATTTTTCTGTTGGCCAGAACAGTTATCTGAGTAAAAAATTATGTCAGTTTCTCCTGCCTCACACAAGGTTTTAATGTAATCGAGAACACAGGTCCCAATTTCATTAACCCCACGTTGGCCATTAGTTTCATTCCAGACATAGCAATTACATGAGTTTGTTTTAGCATTGTAAATAGTAAAATTTAAAACATTCAGCTTTGACTTGTAATAAAAAACTGAAATGTCCCCTTTTGGTATCTGCATTACAGCCTGAAGGTCATAAACAGCAACAACTGCATCACTCTCAGTTTTATCTTTATGTTTTTCATTTCTTGACATGTCTTTTTCTTTGTGGTGATTTTCATAGCTTCCTTGAAGGCGCTCTTTCTCTTCATCCTCCGCATTATGATAAGATGAACAAACATCGCATTGGTCCTTTTTAGGAACAAAAAAAGAAATATTATACTCTGTGGTAAAAATGCGATAAAACAGAGTGTAATTGGCATAAGGTACCTTTTGTTGTTTGGACTTCTCAACATAATCGCGGTGAATTTCTGCAATTGTTTTAGAGCCGCATATGAATGTCCTACTTGATGTAGCTCTCGTATAGTGACTCTATCTGAGGGATAGACTCAATATGTGCCTTGACGCCTTTCCTAATTTCAGGATCAACAGTTACTTGATTACCATGTTGGCCTCTCTTATCAGGTTCCATAAGAACATTAGCAACTCTGCTTTGCTTTGCTAAAGCTGTTCTTATTGGCCGGTCATTGATATCAAGTGTGTTCTTGAAAAAAAGTTTGCAAACACGAATTTCATTCTGACCAACCATGAAGTGAAAGGAACTGTTATTGTTCCTAGGTTGACGGTTGCCTCCCTCACGAATATACCTGTATTTAGGTCTAACAGTTTTAATGCAGTTTGAAATGAACTGCCACTGTTGAGCAATGTCTCCTAATGCCCAATAAGAGTCAAAGAGTTTTTGCCTTTCTTCATTTATCTGTTCTGAACATTTAATTCGACATTTATTTCCACATGGCAGTTTCATTTTCCTTTCTGGTCTTATTTTCTTATTTTTGCTTATATAAGCCTTTCCAGAGTTTCTTAATTTTTTCGCTTTATGTTTCTTCCATTGACTCAGGTGCTGTTTACGTTTACGTCCCTTTTGCGGACTAACTAGTACAGGAATTTTATCAACTGCGTCCTTCTCTTCAAGGTTAAAACTCTCTTCTTCCTCTTTGCTTGGGATATAGTCCTTATCTTTCACGGAATCATCTGTGTCAATATCTTCAGTTTCTGAGTCACTGCTAGAAGATGATTCACTGCTAGAAGACGAGTCACTACTAGAGGACGAGTCACTACTAGAAGAAGACTTCCTGTTATTTGAAGCAGAGCTTGCACCCGTAATGCTTGCTGATGGCAGCAGATGGTCATCATTGATTTGAGGGTCAACAGCAAGTTCACATCCTACAAAGTACAAAGAAATGGGTCTAAAATGTGATTTTTTTTGTGTGTGTTAAAAACGCTCTATGGTATGTAAGACAGCATGTGTCATTTTTTTTTAGTTTGGGGGGGAACTATAAATTACTCAGATGGGGGTCCAAATTTTTAACAATGAGAACCAAAAAATCTGAAAATTTTACTTTATTTTGCATTTTTAAAAAGTTGGATCTTTAAACTTCAAAGCCTTACTCCTCCGAAAGTTTTGATTGTTAAAATAGTTTTCATCAAAATTGGCTCATTAATAAAAAAAAATAGGCTTACCTCCCACCTTAAAGCAAATTATATAGAAATATAATCAAGGTTATGATAGTATATACCTGTACTATTTTCCTCAGGGTTTTCTTCACTGTTTTCCAATAGGGTACTAGGATTCATTTTTAGGAGTGTTAAAAGTAGAAGGCCGGGAGTGATATTAAAGTTATACTTGGCGCTGGTCAGACCTCATCTAGACTACGCGGTGCAGTTCTGGTCCCCACATTACAGGAAAGATATAGGTCTATTAGAATCAGTACAGAGGAGAATGACTAAAAGGATACAGGGGATGAGGAGTATCCCTTACGAGACGAGGTTGAAGCTGTTAAATTTACATTCTTTAGAGAGACGTAGGTTAAGAGGGGACCTTATAGAAGTCTTTAAGTGGTATAAGGGTTATAACAAGGGAGATGTAAGCAAAATTCTTAGGATCAGCAACCAGGGTAGAACAAGAAATAACGGGTTCAAGCTTGAAAAATTTTGGTTTAGGAAGGAGATAGGAAAAAATTGGTTCTCAAATAGAGTGGTAGATGAGTGGAACGGACTCAGTAATCATGTTAGTGCTAGGACACTAGAGAGCTTTAAGAGAAGATTAGACAAGTTTATGGATGGGGATAGCAGATGGAAATAGGTAGGTGTGTTTCATACAGGGACTGTCACGTGTAAGCCTGGTCGCTTCTTGCAGCTTCCCTTATTTCTTATGTTCTTATGTTCTTATGTTTTCCTTAGCCTTTAATGCTAATTCTAGCATAAGTTTTCCTCTACATGACATGGTACCTATTTAATCTGAAAAAAATATGATATTTATGAATACAATGTTTTGTTGCAACAATGTCACCAATGTAAATAATACACTAACTTTTTCAAGTTTTTCGCAAGATTTTCAAATAACAATGACATAATTTAAGTTAAACAAAAATGTGCTGCTGTAATACGAGGTAATGTTTGTAACAATACTGTCATAACTCAAATACAACACCTATTATTCACAAGGTTTTTTTCCAATAATGACACATTTTGAATTAGGACGTAAAACATAGATCTGTTTGTTTTTACCAATAATGACACATTTTGAATAATGACGTAAAACATAGAGCTCTATGTTCGCAGACAAAACGTATTACATCAAAATAACACATTATTGCATGAAATATAATTCATAAGTTCAGTACTTACATTTTGTACTAACATAGTTCTAAATCAAAATATGACACTCTAGATGACAGCGTGAGTATAGTTACCCCAACGATGGTCACAGCACAACTGACATGTAACGGTCTTCACGCAAAGAAGTTGGTACATATTATGTTATGTCGTTATGACATTTAGCGCCTCTAGCGGTCAATTTTTTAACTACAATTATGACACTTTTGCCAAAAAATCTGCGTTTCAAGATGAATATGTCTATATGGATAACTCGAAAATCCATTTTTTTTTAGTTATGACGTTGTTGTCGCAAACGAGCGATATATATATATATATATATATATATATATATATATATATATATATATATATATATATATATATATATATATATATATATATATATATATATATCAATCAGGAGGAGGCAGTAGACACCTGCCGAAACGATAATTACTCCCAGTGAGGTCTACAGCACTGTTCAGGGGGTGCTGTGAACTTATCATTAAACCCAGCTGTGACCTCACTGAACGTTTCCCTTTGTGTCTCACAACACAAGGGGGCAGTCACAGCCTGCCCTCTAAAGACAACTCTCTTCCTCCACACAAAACTACAAGCATCTAATAACACACACACCCTTCACTCAAAAATTTTAAAATCATCATGGCGACTCCTACACCAGCCTCGGAGTCCCCATCTGGGGAGGGGACCATAAATGTCCCCAGGTCGGACTGCCTTTCTGTCGACGACCCTAAGTGTCTTGACACCCCCCTCAACTTTTTCTTCATTAACTTCTGCAACATTCGCGGTCTAAGATCTAATTTTCAATCTGTAGAACACCACCTCTCCTCTTCTAAACCTCATCTTCTTTTCCTCACTGAAACTCAGGTGTCTGAGGCAACTGACTGTAGCCCCTTTTCTGTTCCCTCCTACTTTCTCTATCCTCATTTTCGATCCAAAGCTGGATGCTCCCAATTAATTCCTTTAGTGTTGAAGTCGCCTACAAAGAGCACTTTGTTACTTTTCCTTATCATTTCCTCTATACTATTTTTTTGTTTCTAGTTCCATACTTTTAAATTTATTGATCTGCCATGCATTAGTTTTTTGTTGGTATGTATGTCACAATGATTTTCCTTTTTTCACTTCCTTTGATCTGAATCACAACGCTCAATGTTTCTGCCATTTCATCACTACATTTCACAACAACGATATCCTCTTTTACCAGTATCATCACTCCTCCTCCTCCTCCCTTTTCTTTTCTGTCTCTCTGTCTATGTGCTATATCCTTCCTTTACAAATCCCAACTTTATTTCCTCATTTAGTTTGGTTTCTGTCTAACATACCACATGTTTTTTTTTTTTTTTTTGTTCTTTAAGTAGTCTTTAAGTTCCAACAGGCTCAGCACCAAACCATCTACATTACTATACATAATCTTTAAACTTCTGCTTAATGATTTTGCGTGGCATCTTTCTGCCACCATTTCCTCACTTTCATGTCCACAACTTTCCATGTGAATCTTCTCGCTTGTTCCTGTGTTCTCTCCCCGTGTTTTGACTGGACCTCTACTCTCAGTTTTTACAGTTTACTTCTATCTTCTTCATTCATGTGTGTGTGTGTGTGTGTGTGTGTGTGTGTGTGTGTGTGTGTGTGTGTAATAATAATAATAATAATAATAATAATAAACGGTTTATCATTTAGGCAGTTATAAAACTGAAAATGTACATAGGGGATGGGGAAATACTTAACATTAATGCTGGTGGGTGGGGAAGTCCACGACCTGGGTGAGGTGTAGCTGGTGTAGAATATCGTTGATATCTAATCTGTTAAAGTCCCCACAGATGACCAGTTTGGCGGCAGGATACCTCACCCTCAGGGCATCAGCAGTGTCGATGATGTGAGCGGTGAGTAACGGTGCTGTGGTGGCTAGTGAGGGGGGTGGTACACGACGCTCACGATGATGGAGGCCGTGTTGCTGGGATGGCAGGGGGGGCGTGACTCTCACCCGCAGGACCTCCACACCGGCAGGAATATCGACAAGGAGGTGTGAGGGGCTGAGGGCAGAGCGGCAGAAAACGGCCACTCCCCCCCCCCCCTGCGTCCTGACCTGAGGTGATGGTAGAGCTGGTAGTCCTGCATCGTGCACACCTCAGGAACAATTTGCCACGCCTCAGTAACCGCCACAATGTCCGCACAAGTAGAACTCACCGTCACAATCAACTCGTCCATCTTGTGTGTGTGTGTGTGTGTGTGTGTGTGTGTGTGGAGAGAGAGAGAGCTTGGAGAGGTACTGCAGGAACAACAGTGAAAATGTGTAAGGGAGATGAAAGAAATTCTCTCTCTCTCTCTCTCTCTCTCTCTCTCTCTCTCTCTCTCTCTCTCTCTCTCTCTCTCTCTCTCTCTCTCTCTCTCTCTCTCTCTCAATGATATTGGAGACACTTGCCCAAAAATCTAAACTTCTGAGGCAAGAACTGAAAATGAAACTCTTAATGAATAAGCGCTCGTTGGCAACATTGTGTGTGAGCAAGAACATAACATATAATAATATCAGTACCATGTTTATATATATGTATTTATGTAAGCGTACCAATCATAAGCAAGTTAATGAATACCTTGGCTTCATAACCATTAATGTATTAATTTAATAGTAGCTCTATTAGATAATCTGCTAATTCTGCTTTTAAATTAACAGAAGTAAACCGTAGATCGTACGGTGTTAATCCCCGAAAATGAAAGTTTATTTTTATGATGTTTGCCATCTGTTTTTTTTTTTTTTCATAAATAGTCAGTAATTAATCTAATGAAAAAAAAAACTAATTTTTACTCATATATGTTTTAAACTTTTAATGTTCAGTGTTTCAAAAGCTCAATTTCTCCATCTATCAGTTTGACACAACCTTCCAGATAGCCATCCCCTCTTCTTCGATGACAATCAGTTCGTCCCTTCTTCTAGAGTGAACATCCTCGGTCTATCCTTTACTAATATTCTAAACTGGAAACTTCAAATTTCGTCTCTAACTACAACAGCTTCTAAGCATTCCGAGTCATCTCTGCTAGTTTTTCTCACCCCCCATCTGTTCTGTACAGGGACCTTTTATGGAGTATGCTTCCTGATTGTATGATATAGAATTACTCAAAATTCCAGTACATCTGCAGAACAAAGGAAGGAGAACCAGTTCACCTGAAAGAGGTCATATTCACCGAGGAGCAGAAAAGGAAGCCATTCCAGGATCCACATGACTCCAGTAGAGGAGCTCACATCGGCATCAGTAAGACTTGCCAAAATTACAGAGATTTTATTGGATAGACATTAAAAAAAGATGCAGTGAAGTGGATAGGTGAGTGTGATCGATGTCAGAGATCTGAAAAGATAAAAAAAAAAAAAACTGTAGCTCCAGTCTTGAAACTTAAGACTAATGTCCCTTGGCAGATGGATGTTATAGATTTGATAGGCCTTTCTTTTAGGGGGCCTGTCAGGCAACAAGTACATCCTTGCCTTAACAGACTTATGGTCCAAATTTATAGAGGCATTTCCATTGCCTTCAAAATCTGCTGATCTGGTTTGCGACGTATTGCAAAGTATTTTCTACCGTTTTGGTCCTCTAGAGAAAATCTGAACTAACCAGGGAAAGGAATTCTGTAATACATTAAATGACAAACTCTTATACATTTTCCAAGTGAAGCACCTTGTAACACTTGCTTACCACCCCCAAACTAATGAACAAGATGAGAGGACCGACCACACGCTGAAGGGTTTTTTAACTAAATTAGTAAATGAGAACTAGGATGACTGGGACAGACACGTAGAGGTTGCTATATTTAGTATAAGAACATCAGTGCAAGCTTCAACAAAGTATTTTCCCTTTTTCTTGATGTTTGGTAGACAGCCAAGACTGTTTATCGAACTGCACCAAAATGGTCATGAAGAAAGTTGATATTTTAGAATTCCCAAATTTGAATAACTCAGATGAGTCAGTAGAGTCAAGAATCAGTCACATGTCAGCTGTAAAAGAAAAACTTGGAAGTCATATTACTAAAACACAAGATAAGCAAAAGAAGTATTATGAAATGAGAAAAACCTAAGGATATAAATCATTTGACTTTAAGATTGGAATGAAAGTTCTTGTAAAGCATAATAAAAAGCAAGGAAGGAAAGGTTCCCGGCTTGAGGAGGACTGGCTTGGACCTTATCTTACATAACTGTGTAAAAGTCAGAAATTAATTCACATTAAACCTTATAAATCCCCCAGTATTGCACAGGAGTATGCACAACTTTCTGGAATACGGCCACCATCAGCTGCAGGAAATGCTTCTGCTGTGTCTATCTTTCTAGAATTCATGGCATCTGGAGAGGAATCTCGAGGGGCCACTTCCCCAACTACAGACCACTCTGGTATGAGGCAGCAGCCTGATATGCTCCTGGATATCACTCCCCTGCCTGTCAGCACTGATGGTAAGGAATGCATTTCAGGTATTCTAAAAGTCTGTGCATGTAAAGTGTACTGTAATTACCTATGTCTGTGCTATGTCCTGTAAACAGCAGCATGCAACTCTTCTTTGCACCCTCCTATGTTTTTTTATCCTTCTCTGTAACTTAACCTCAAGTTTCTTTTCTAACTGTTTTATTGCTCCAGTGATAGACAGTCACCATTCTCCTCCCAAGTCATGTTCCTCAGGGACTTGTCCTATCACCCACTCTTTCTGTTATTCATCAATAATCTTCTAACCAAAATTCATTGCCGTGTTGGCTCCTATGCTGATGATATCACTCTTTCTACGTCTTTTTGTAAAGTCCAAACATTCAGGAATGTAACAATTCACATGGAGAAGCCACAGAATGCCTGACTTCTGATCTTTCAAAAAACTGTGATTGGGAGAGAGCAAAATTAAGTGTTGTTTAGTGCCTCAACAACCCATGTCCTCCATCTAACAAATAAACACAATCTTCCAGATAAGTATCCCCTCCTCTTCACTGAGCCTCAACTGTCCCCCTCTTTTATACTGAGCATCATCGGTGTGTCCTTTACAAATAATCTAAACAGGAAATTTCACATCTCATCTCTAGCTAAAACAGCTTCTGTGAAACTAAGCATTTGGAGTTCTCTCCACCAGTTTTCCTCACCCTCCAGCTGCTAACTCTATACACGGGCCTTATCCATCCATGTATGGTGTATGCTTCACATGTATGGGATTATTCCTCTCATATTGCTCATCTGAATAAGGTGGAATCAAAAGCATTTCATCTCATCAGCTCCTCTCTCTCTCTCTCTCTCTCTCTCTCTCTCTCTCTCTCTCTCTCTCTCTCTCTCTCTCTCTACTGCAATGTTCCGTCTCTTACTAGCTTCTGTAGTTTCATGCATACTAGCTGCTCTTCTGATCATCTTAACTGTATACCTCCCACTTCTTGTGGTACACAGGGTTTGTACTATTCTGTCCACCTCCTAAATGCACATCCTCTCAGATGTGCCTCTCAGATGTTCCATGATTCCTGCTGATGTACCTGTGACATCCAGGAAGGGGGGAGTGAAGTCATTGGTGTGATGATCCCCTTCCTCTAGGCTTACTCTTCTCCGAATGTAGTCGAGATGACGTCGCACAGCACAAGAAACTGGACCAGATTTTTGTACAATTATACCTGGCAACCACTTTTACCTTGAGCCAAAATTAACAATATATACTGCATCTCCTACTTGAAGCTTCCTCGGTCCAGCTTTCTGGTCATGGTAATATTTCTGCAGTTCTTGTTTCTTGCAAACTCTCTTACTTATGTCTGGAGTCAACAGGTCTAAACAAAATCTTAATTTCCTTCCTACTAAAAGCTCAGCAGGTGAAACTCTTCACTCGGTACCCTATAAAAACTTACTTATTCTCGATTGAAATGAGCCACCTAATAGTCTTCCTAATAGTCTTCCTCTCCTTCTCTGATGGATGCAGTCCGTCTGCATTTATTTTGAGACCTAAGTAAGCAGCCTCACGTGCCTGGAAAACACATTTCTTCAGTTTCATCCATGTGCTTCAGGTTAAGTTACTCATGTGCTCCTTCTCAGTATTTCCTGTCACCAGTACGTTGTCTAAATATACCACAATGTGAGGGATACCTTGCAACAAATTTTCCGTGACTCGTTGAAAAATTCCAGGAGCTGAGGAAACTCTGTATGGTAATGTACTATATCTGTATAAACCTTTATGAGTATTTACAGACACGAATTTCTTAGATTCTTTGTCTAGTGGTACCTGTGAATAAGCGTGTGAAAAGTCCAGTTTCGAGAAAATCTTACCTCCTGCCACATTAGCTAACAAATCCTCTATTCTAGGAATCAGGTAACTGTTTGCCTTGCACACACTGTTCAAGGTCACCTTGTAGTCACCACAAATCCGTATGAATTTATCTACCTTCACTATAGGGCCAGTAGGTGCCACCCACTCAGAGAATTGTACAGGCTCAGTCACCCCGTCCTTAGCCTGTCGTTCCAACTCCAGCTCCACTTTCTCTTTCAACGCGTAAGGTAACGGGCGAGTCTTGAAGAACTTGGGTTGGACGTCTTTATCCACGTAGATGATGACCTTGGTGCTCTTGATGAGACCCAACTCTTCTTTGAACACGTTGCTGAATCTGCAAATGACACTACTACAGTCAGTACAAACACTATAAACTGCACCCCAGTTCAGCTCATTGTGTCGTAACCAGTTTCTTCCCATCAAGTTAGGTTTGTCCCCATCAACCACTACCAAAGGCAGCATCTTTACCTGGTTTTCATAATTCACCTTCACTTCCACTTCATCTAACACTTTCAACAAATTACCACTGTAGGCGCGCAACACGAATGTTTTATCACAGGTTTTAATTTTCCTTTCCAGATTTCTTCATACGCTTTCTTACTTATGATTCACACCACAGCACCTGTATCCACCTCCATGGGAAACAACGTTTTGTTTAACTTTTGGTGAACAATAACAGGTGGTTCACTAGACATACACACGGTGTACAGGTGTACATAGCGTATTCCTCCACACACATTACACTGGCTTCACTCACATCATCCTCGACGTTGTGCATTTTTCCGTCTTTTTCTCCCCTGCTCCGACATATTCATAAGAACATAAGAACATAAGAAATAAGGGAAGCTTCAAGAAGTGTCCAGGCTTACACGTGTCAGTTCCTGTATGAAATATACCTACCTATTTCCATCTATTATCCCCATCCATAAACCTGTCTAATCTTCTCTTAAAGCTCTCTAGTGTCCTAGCATTAACAACATGATTACTGAGTCCGTTCCACTCATCTACCACTCTAATTGAGAACCAATTTTTTCCTCTCTCCTTCCTAAACCTAAATTTTTTTCAAGCTTGAACCCGTTATTTCTTGTTCTACCCTGGTTGCTGATCCTAAGAATTTTGCCTACATCCCCCTTGTTATAACTCTTATACCACTTAAAGACTTCTATCAGGTCCCCTCTCAACCTACGTCTTTCTAAAGAATGTAAATTTAACAACTTCAATCTCGCCTCATAAGGAATGCTCCTCATCCCCTGTATCCTTTTAGTCATTCTCCTCTGTACTGATTCTAATAGACCTATATCTTTCCTGTAATGTGGGGACCAGAATTGCACAGCGTAGTCTAGATAAGGTCTGACCAGCGCCAAGTATAACTTTAATATTACTTCCGGCCTTCTACTTTTAACACTCCTAAAAATTAATCCTAGTACCCTATTTGCCCTGTTTCTAGCTTCTATGCATTGTTTCCCTAGACGGAGTTCAGAGCTAACTATAACTCCTAAATCTTTCTCGTACCCTGTACCTACCAGAGTTTGGTTGTTTAATGTGTACCTACTGTGTGGGTTTCCTCTACCTACGCTAAGTACTTTGCATTTATTGATATTAAATTGCATTTGCCATCTACCCGTCCATTCATTCATTCTGTCTAAATCTGCCCGCTAGGCGATGGCATCCGATTCTGACCTAATTAATCTACCTATCTTTTGTGTCATCCGCAAATTTACTAACATCACTACTAATTCCACTAGCCAAGTCATTGATATATATTAGAAATAACAATGGCCCTAATACTGTTCCCTCTGGCACCCCACTAATTACATGATCCCCCCTCAGATTTCGAGCCGTTTATTACAACTCCTTGTCGCCTGTCACTAAGCCATGACCCTATCCAGCCTAACACCGTCCCATCTATCCCGTGTGCCCTAACCTTTCTCAGGAGCCTTTGATGGGGTACCTTGTCAAATTCTTCCCAATTGCCCCACTCTTTTGCATGTATAGCAAGTGTAGTGAGAAAAATGGTAGCCAGGAGCCATATGCTGGCCCCCACATCTGTAAAACTGCCACCATGTACCAAATTGCCTCCGCTGCATGTCCTCACTCTCTCCCTCACGGCGTCCCTCCAGGATCTTGTTCACGTGACAGGCTCGCTGCACGTCTGCCTGCTGCAGCTTCTCAGTGTCCCTTGCAGCTGCCTCCACAGCCAGTGCTGTTTCCTCAGCTTTCATTAAGTCCAAGTTGACGTCGGCCAACAACCTTGCTTGGATGTTCCTGTTGTCTATCCTGCATACCAGTCAATTTCAAAGCCTGTCAGCCAGCTGGTCTCCATATTCACAGTGCTCAGCGAGTTTTCGAAGATCTGCAACGAAAGTCAACACTGACTCAGCTGGCACCTTGAAACGAAAATTTAACTTGAAGCATTTCATGATGACAGATGGCTTTGGGCACGTGATTTTCCAACAGAGTTTTTTAGTTCACTGTAGGACTTCTTATCTGGCTTATCTGGCAGGCAGAGAGACCTGATTAACTCATAGCTTCTTCCCCCATACGAGTATACGGACATCATGGATTTCTTCTTTTCTTCCACAATGTCGTTGGCTATGAAGAAATGCTCCAGCCTCTCTACTTACTGGGTCCACACGTCCATGTCTTGATTAAACTCTTCAAGTTTGCCAATAGTCGTCACGTTGCGGGGAGAATCCTCGTCGCCAATGTAATAACGTGGACACAGGACAAAGTAAAAACTCAGGCAGCGATTGGCAGGTTGTTTTTGTCCAGACGTAAGTGGTGATAGCCTCTCCATGGCTGTAGCTGAACTGCCTCCTGAGCTTACAGCAGTCTCAGAACTCTACTCATTTGAACCCATAAGTGAAACAATGAATAAAGCACCAAGTATCTCAAACAGTTAACATTACAACACTACCCATTAAAATCCTTTGCAGTGATGTTTTTCCATGCCCTCGCTGGCCTAAACCATCAAAAGGCTTATGGACCTGATGGGGTCCCTCCTATTGTTATCCGAAACTGTGCCTAGTCAAACTCTTTCAACTCTGTCTATCAACATCTATCTTTCTTGCTGTCCTTCTATCCTTCTATCTATCCTTCTTGCTGGAAGTTTGCCTACATTCAGCCTGTTCCCAAAAAGGGTGACCGTTCTAATCCAGCAAACTACCGTCCTATTGCTTTAATTTCCTGCCTATCTAAAGTTTTTTAATCTGTCCTCAACAGGAAGATTCTTAAACATCCATCAATTCACAACCTTCTATCTGATCGCCAGTATGGGTTCTGTCAAGGCCGCTCTATCTTCTGGCTTTCCTTACTAAAAGACTCAGTAAGAAATCCCCTAAGCGAAGGTGCCTCTGGCGTTTTGCCTCTGCTAGTTTGGGAGAACTGAGGTATTTTGCTGATTTTCCTTGGAATGACTACTGCTTCCCTGTCAGAGACCCGTCTTTGTGTGCTGAAATGCATAAAAGAGGTGATAACTGACTGTCTTCATCCTCTCTCTCATCACCGGAATGCTGCATCTTTTGCTATCTTCTACCGCTATTTTCATGCTAACTGCTCTTCTGCCCTTGCTAATTGCATGCCTCCCCTCCTCCCGCGGCCTCGTTGCACAAGATTTTCTTCTTTCTCTCACCCTATTCTATCCACCTCTCTAATGCAAGAGTTAACCAGTATTCCCAATCATTCATCCCCTTCTCAGGTAAACTCTGAACTCCCTTCCTGCTTCTGTATTTAGACCTTCCTATGAATTGAACTCTTTCAAGAGGGAGGTTTCAAGACACTTAACCTTCACTTTTTGACCACCACTTCGGACCCTATTCGGGACCGATATCTCAGTGGGCTTTTTTTATTAGATTTTTGTTGCCCTTGGCCGGTGTCCCTCCTACATAATATATATATATATATATATATATATATATATATATATATATATATATATATATATATATATATATATATATATATATATATATATATATATATATATATATATATATATATATATATATATATATATATATATATATATATATATATATATATATATATATATATATATATATATATATATATATATACACACACACACACACACACACACACACACAGGGTGTCCATAAATTACGTGTGCACTTTTAAAATTTTACAACTTTAATAACATTTGTGATAAAAAAGAATCTGTAAAAGTATTAGAAAAAACAGAATTTCCATATTTCTTTATTGTTTTATTGTATTTTTTTTTTTTTAAGATTACACATGTCCACCATTATTAGTAATACAAAGGATAATATGATTTTGCAGTGCTCTAAAAACATTTGCCAATTGATTTACAGTAATGCCTGAAAGCACATTAGTTCTTTTAGCTTTAAAGTCGTCTAATGAAATAGGTTTGGTAACATACACAATTGGGTAAATTTATAGTTTAAGCCAATGTCCCCAATCTCTACCCACGGCCCACGGCGTTATTATTAATTTCCGACAAGTAGTGTAATCATTAGAAATGATGTGAATAATGAGAAGGACAAAATGAGGTAGGTTATTACCACGTAGTGTGTAATGGCTTAAACTATAATAAAACCCTAACCTAACCTAACCTAACCTAACAACTGAAGTTCAGGCAACAATACACCATTTATGTTTACCTGTGGACTTAGAAAAAGTTGAGAGCGCTGTGCATTCCCAGGCCTATTGTGGCGTTATTATTAATTTCCGACAAGTAGTGTAATCATTAGAAATGATGTGAATAGTGAGAAGAACAAAATGAGGTAGGTTATTACCACGTAGTGTGTAATGGCTTAAACTATAATAAAACCCACAATTGTTTTCACGTGTCCCTTAAAAAAAAAAAAAAATCTAATGCGAAGTCTGGCAAACGTGGAGGCCAAGAAAATGGTCCACCTCTTCCAATCCATCTGTTAGGAAATTTTTAGTTTAGAACTTTCTTGGACATCCTTAGACTTTCTTGGACTTCCTTGGACTTGTCGTAAAGGATTCTTCTACGGTTGGTACACTTACGTCGCTGACACGTGGCCTACCTGACCGTAGCCTATCATGGACAGAGCCTGTCTCTGAAATTTTTCATCTATTTGGCAATAGAGTTACTATGAGGTGGTTCTTTACTGTATTCAGATCTAAATTTTCTTTGCACAGCAATAGTGGATTTCATTTCATCCAACCAAAGGATACAGTTTACTTTTTCTTCCGATGAAGCCATAGGTCATAAGTAATTCTGAAAAAGAATTTTTAAAGTTTCGAAAAACTGTTAAAAATTGTGTTGAAGAAATACTAAATAACATTACTTAAGATTAGGTACACCAAGCTTTCTAATTCTTCTTCAAGATTTCTTAAAGTGCACAGGGGCTTTATGGACACCACACGCTATAACACTCCTTAATAAGCTACGCCTCCACGTTCGCCAGACTTGACTCCATTATTTTTTTTTTTTTTACTTTATTTCATTACTATTCTTTTTTTATGGGGACATGTAAAAACAATTGTGTATGTAATCAAACCACGTTCGTGAGACGACTTCAAAGCTAAAAGAACTAATGTGCTTTCGGGCATTACTGTAAATCAATTAGCAAATGTTTTTAGAGAAATGCAAAACCGTATATATATATATATATATATATATATATATATATATATATATATATATATATATATATATATATATATATATATATATATATATATATATATATATATATTGTAAATGTCCCCAGGTCGGACTCCTCTTCTGATGACGACCCTAACTGTTTTGACATCCGCCCCCCCCCCCGCAACTTTTTCTTCATTAACTTCTCTAACATTCGCGGTCTAAGATCTAATTTTCAATCCTCAGGCTCCTCTTCTAAACCTCAATTCAGGCTCCTCTTCTAAACCTCATCTTCTTTTCCTTACTGAAACACAGGTGTCTGAGGCAACTAACAGCAGCCCTTTTTCTGTTCCCTCCTACTGTATCTATCTTCATTTTCAATCCAAAGCTGGATGTTGCGTTTATGTGCTTAACGACTTAGGCTGCTCTCGTGCCCACGCTCTTGAATCGTCTGAGTTTTCCACCATCTGGCTACGACTACAGATTCACTCTCAAACTAAATTATCTGTGCTGTATACCTCTCACTGTATACTCCTCTGACTCTAAGAAATTCTTTGACTAGTTAACTTCCAAAGAGGAGCACATTCTGATTATCTTCTCTTTTGCAGAGATCTCCATTCTTGGAGACTTTAATGTCCACCACCAACTTTGGCTTTCCTCTCCCTTCACTGACCATCCTGGTGAGCTAGCCTTCAACCTTGCTATCCTCCATGACGTAGAGCAATTGGTGCAACACCCTACTCGTATTCCTGACCGCCTTGGAGATACGCCCAACATTCTTGACCTTTTCCTGCCCTCTAATCTTTCTATTTATGCTCTCATCCTTTCTTCTCCGTTGGGCTCCTCAGATCACAATTGTATCATTAAAATGATATGTACCATCTATTATTTATTTATACAATATATTTTTGTTATCTGTGTTAAAGAAAATGTAAGTTGTGTTCTGTTGGAATGGGAGAAGTTTGGTACGCTTCTTTGTGGTGTTTTGTTTCACCCACTACCTGTGAACATGGTCGGCCTGGCGGGTTGTCTAAGCCGGCCCACCAATGTACTGTGGGTTGTTGTGTTGGATGGTCCTCTGTGCTACAGGTTAGTTGTGTTTATTTATATACCTTGTGCTGTGAATTAGTATACTGTGGTGAAGGTTACAAGCAAAGGATGTGTTTAGTAGCTAAGGTAATACAAGTGATATTATTGTTTGCCAGACGGAGAATGTAGGGACGCCCTGGACTTTCATGTCGGTTGGTGTGTTGGTTGGTCCTCCGTGCTACAGGTTAGTTGTGTTTATTTACCCGTCATGTGCTGTGATTAGTATAATTTGGTGAAGGTTACAAATAGAGGATGTATTAGTAAGATAGGGTAATGTACAAGGGATATATTGTTGCCAGACAGAGTTGTGAGGACGCCCTGGACTGGATGATAGTTGGGGTGGTGACATGTCAGGTGTGCTACGGGGATTCGAAGAGCGTCAGTGTGGGCCACTGAAGTGAGTACATTATGGGAATTTATTGAGTATTATGAGTGATATACAAGTGAAGTTTAGTTGGATTTTGTATACTGATTGTTGCTTTATTTTTATATTTGGGATATGATTGTAACGGATGTCAGAATCTCTACATGAAGTGTTATTTTCTTGGTACCATTGTGAGGGATTGAACTGGGTGTACTATGATATGTGGATGTGTATTGATTAGCCCATGTTTGCAGGTCGAATCACTTCAAGCAATAAACACCTGTTACGATTTGTGGTTTATTACACATTTGGAATCCCCAACAACAATCTCATATCTGTATCTTGTCCAATTTCTCCAATCCCCCCTCAGGATCTCCCTAAGCGAAGGTGTTTCTAACGTTTTGCCTCTACTAGTTGGGGGGAACTGCGGAGGTATTTTACTGATTTTCCTTGGAATGACTACTGCTTCCGTGTCAGGGACCCGGCTTTGTTTGCTGAGCGCATAACAGATGATAGTCACTGGCATGGAGGCGTACAGCTTTCGAGTACATTACAATATCAAATTATTACAATTCCATCTTTTAATCTTTAATTTATTTATGGGTACACGGCAACCTTTAAAAATGTGCGAGGGGGTACAGAGAAACAAAAAGGTTAGGAACTCATACTATAGTGAGATGAGAGAGAGAGAGAGAGAGAGAGAGAGAGAGAGAGAGAGAGAGAGAGAGAGAGAGAGAGAGAAAGGGAAGTGGAATTCCCTGGAGATTCAGAAGCCTACTTCCTTATCGCCACACCTCCGCTCTCTCTCTCTCTCTCTCTCTCTCTCTCTCTCTCTCTCTCTCTCTCTCTCTCTCTCTCTCTCTCTCTCTCATATGCAGGAAACATGCTAACTCCGTCAGCGAAACAAGTAAGAATCAGTGTCATGTGGTGTGTGTGTGTGTATGTGTTTCAGTAAATACCTGGAATAAGACCACTGAGTAATGGAAGAATAATTTTTCAGATGTCTGTTCACAAGAACATGCTACAGAAGGGTTTCCTGACGCAGATGATGCACTCCTGCAAGATTGTGCAACAGAAGAGGCCAATGGGACATTTGACCAAACTGTGGTTCGTAAATCATTAGTTAAGGAAGATACAAGTTGGGAGTCATCTGAGTCAAAACTGTTCATCACAATTGAAAATAAAAGAATTATAAAAAGAAAACAGGCCATTAAAAGACGAGCGTGCTACATTAAAGGCCAATGTATCGAAAGTTGACGAAAGCGTCGTACAATCTACAGCTGAAGATATATTACATCCTATTTTCACTAAAACATATCTGAACTGATAAACAAAAGAAAAAAAAAAGACAAATCATGACCAGATTGCATTGCAGCAGCTTTCACTGAAGAGCAGTAGCAGTTAAAGGAATGTCTTTACCTTGTATTTCAACGCTGAACGAAAAAGCCAGAAATTTTCAGTGTGAGCCTGCCGTTATGTTTTATCACTGGTGTGTGTGTGGTGAGGGTGGAAAGGCCAGAGTGGCTGTTCCCTCGTTTCTTGATACTTCACCGTCCCCTGTGAGATCTGAATTAGACTGGTGCCATGCTTTCTTGTGTCAGGGCACAGTTGAGATTGACGGGATCGAATATCCTGTCACAGTTTTGAGAGAAATGGCCGCACAGCAGTCGCTGTGCAAGAATGTAACTAGGAGGCGAGTTGTCTCCGATCAGCCTCTCCGGGGAGTTGGGACTGCAGAAAGCTTCGTCACGGCAGAGATTAGGTTGTCATGTTACTGACCGTGGAGGCGTGGGTGGCACTAGCTGAGAACATGCCAGTGTCAGGCGTTGATTTCCTCCTGGGGAATGACCTGGCTGGTGGGAGAGTTTGGTTGCAGTCCCTATCTGCATAGGCCGACTAGGATGTAGAGGTTCCTGAGAGTGCTGACTCTGCTTGCCGTGTTACTTGCCCTAAGGCGAGGTGAGCACTCCGGCGTCAGATGCCAGTGGGATCTGTGACTTTTGGGGTCAATTGTAATAAGGGAGGGCCACCACAAGAGAAGTGCAGTATTTGTATTGATGCTGCAGTGGCGACAGAGTGCCCAGAAGCCTGTCCTGCTGCTGGCAAGGGTGTGAGCGAGTCAGAGTCAGATATGTCTTTGAGTCATTGTGATGGGACTTACTGAAGAAGCGCAGAGCCACTGCAGAAAGCATCTGACTTTGGTGAAGTGTTGCCGGGGTAAAGCTGGACTGATGGGTTTGTGTCGTTTGTTTGATGGCTTGTCTTACCCTGCGGAGCCTCTCGGAGGTGATGCTGAGGCAGAGTTGTCACCTGGAGATGAGACTGTGGGTGCTGGTACTCAGTCTGGGCCCCAGTCGGTTGTGTATGATAGGTCAGGGGCCACTGCTGAGGGCAGGGAGATTTCTGGCTCTGCTTGGGAGGTGGGAGTTTCCTCCCCTGCGTAGTGTAGCAGGGGCAGGGAGCAGGCTGTTCCCCTGCCGGGATCAGACATGGTGGGTGTTTGCTCACATAGTGAGCCACCCATGCTGGCAGCTACTACTACAGCTATTAGTGAACCTGAGGAGGGTTCTGTCCCTCATGTATGTGCTGCTCCACTACTTCCCAAGACAGGAATGGATGGCAAGGAAATTGATAGTCGGGCAGTGTTTGTAGTAACACCATTGTTACTATCCAGCGGAAAGAAGACAGAGATTTGTTGCTCTTTTCTGAGGTGCCATCCGCAGTTAAGGAGGTATAGGTGTAGATAGCACGAAACAGCCGGGTGTCTGGCCGTTTTAAAGTCAGGATAACTTGGGAGCGTTTGACGTAGTTTTGGTGGTCGGAAATGGCCACATTTGTTGGGCGTCATCGTGTGGGTGAGGCTGGCAACCTTGATGACCTCTTGTCTGGGGCCCCTCACCCCCGTATTATGGCTACTGTTGTTTCTCATAGTATGGGGGTTATTTGTGATGTTGCTCGCCCGATTCCTCCTTCTGGGGCATGTTGTGATGATAATGACGCGAGCGTTACGGCGCGGCGTCGGAAAGTAGCGCCAAGTGAGGCTGCCTGTGATGATTTATTGCTTGCTGCTCAAAAGGCACCCTCTGTGTTGCTGGGGGCTTTGGCCAAACTGTTAAATGTCAGGTGTTGGGTCTGAATACCGTACTATTTGGTGATAAATGTTGGCTTCCTTGAAACGACAAGGTATCGAGGATGATGAGAGAGGCTTGCACACCAGAGCAGTTGCTGGGACCAGTGGGGCTGGCCCAGGGTCACTATGGCCGGTGCCAGGTTGGAGCCGGTGTTTGTTGCTTTGTGACGGCCGCATGTGTTTGTTTGGCTCTTTGTGCAGGAATGGGCGTGCTGCATCCTGGAATGGAGCAGCCGTCAGCTCGTTGTGGCAGTACCTGTATCAAGAGGCCTGTGGGAGGAGGAGCAATGAGTGACAGTAGTGTTGCGCCTGGTAATGGAAAGCAAGCTTGGCTGTGTCAAACCCGGGAAGAAGTATTATTTTGTTTTGTTAACAGGAGCCAGATGGCCCCTTTTGCCAGGGAAGTTTTGCCAGGGAATTGCCATTTTCATTTTATCAGTTTTATGGGTGTAGCATGGAAGCTCCACGGAGCCATGAGCAGGCAAGCAGAAGTGATGTTGAAGAGTGTGAAAGCCAAGAAGTGAGACTGATGTGTCCTCCAGTGAGGAGTTTTGAAGGGACCAATTTCCTTGGTGGCCCAAAGGAAAGTTTTATTTGGCCAAGAAGAATAATACCTGGAAATTGCCATGATGTTGCACCAGGAGGCTACGGTCCCTGGTGGGCTCATCGTGTGGTGCAAAAAGGTAGGGATGTCATTGTTGCATGGTGAATCTTATAAATTTACCGTGTGAAGAAAGTACCGAAGGATTAGGCTGTGTAGTGAAGAGAGGAGAGATGAGAGTAGGTGAAGTAGAGACAGCAGAGAACCAAGAAGGCGACGGAGACAGAAGAGAAAAGAGCCACGGAAGAAGCTGGCGCAGTTGTAGCTGATAGCAGAGAGAGATAAGTGAAATGCCCTGCAGAAGAAAAATTCCACACCGACATAGCCGTGAAGACCATAGGTCTTGGCATTTAATCAAAGGGGTGGACTGATTGTATTCGATTTTTTTAGTCTGAACGTTTTCGACAGACTAACATGTTTAAGAATGAATATTTTCGACAATGATTTGGCAACTTAGACTGATTATTTTCGATGGTTCTGCAATATATTTTTCAATCATGATTATTTTCGACACATTAAAAACATTGGTTGGAATGTTTTCGAAACTAAATAAACTTCACTATGAATGTTTCCGACAGTAAAAAAAATATTGAACTGAATGTTTTCGACACTAAAAAATGGTAAATTCTGAATGTTTTCGACACTGGATAAAATGAACTGTCACATCACGTCACGTTTAGACTTAAACAAAAGACTATAAAAACTAGAAAAAAGCTATCACACGTCACACTTAAAAAGACTAGAAAAAAATCCTGTGCTCTGCTCTACAGATTGAGCAAGTGGATCCAATCCTTTCTACACAGTAGTCACAGTAGTAGCTATGACCGCAAGGAATCAGAATGAATCTGACATCTTTCACCTGGAAACACACCTTGCAATTCATCGGATTGTCTGCTACTTCCTCTTCCTCTTCCTCTTCTTCCTGAGGTTCAATGTCAATGTTTTCTTCATCAAGTTCGAGATCAAAATCCACATGTCTCTTCTTGAAACTAGTCACAGTATGTGACATGGCACTCAGGAATTGCATTGGTGTGTAGGTCTCATCTCCAAGCTTTCCAAAGTAGAGACGTCTTCTTTCCATGTTTCTTTTTGACACAATTTTCCTTGGCCTGTTAAGTGTTGTCAGGCCATTGTTCGTGCGAGTGATATCTAATTCTGCCCTCTTGCTGGTCTTATTCATCTGCACACAAAAGTGCCAGAAAGATGGGTGATTCACCTTGCATTCACGATTTAATCTTGAGTGTAATGACTCGCAATCGTTGTTTGTGGAGCGATCAAGGGAAAAGCTTCGAGGAATGCTTTTCGACTTGCTTTCTCGAAATCAGACATGCCGGCAACAGGCTTGAAAGCTGGCGCAATCGTCTTCAGTTTTGCAAGCACACCCTTGTACAGCTCAAAGCTTTTGTTCGTCATAAGGACGTGGAGAATGGGCAGTACATTGCCTTTGAAAACACCATGGACAATAAAGTACTGCTTGTAGGGCCTCGGTGTTGCAAAAAAGGTGGCGTCGAAAGCAATTTCTTTGACTTCAGACAGATGTTCCTTCATTCCGTCAGAAAGAAACATCACTGCCTTGTCTTCACCAACCTCAACACTGGCTGCAAAGTTGTGACCATATGTACTGTTTTGGCGAAGGCTTTCAACCACCTCCTCGTGGCAAGAAGGAATGTTCGGCTGCTGTGCTCGCCTATTTTTATACAAAGATGATTCAATCTGCTTGAATGTTACTCTCCCACCTACAGAGCTGTTGGATGCTGCTGCATCATCAAAGGCACGTCGTAGAGACCGAGTGTCCTGCAGGTTGCACACCTCGTTTCGCAGGTCCCTGAGGAAGCTGAACTTGTCATACTCATAAGCCTCGAGATCATGATTGTGTGCAGCTCCCTTGAGAGCATGATCTTCATCCAACACTATCTTCGCAGTACCTTTGCAGTGGCGAGAATGTTTGAGTGCACAGGTTAGGTAAATGTATTTGCCATTCTGTGACTTCTTGTTTTTGCTGTAGATGAAGGCATCAAACAAGATCATCTTAGTTCTTCCTTTCTTGTACGTCCCCTCTGTGTAGTTGCTCATCGTGGTCGCGGAGGTCGGAAGGTCACTCAACACGTAGTCTGTGACAAGAAAGACTACAATATAATATAATATGTAACAATAATATGAAAGATTGATCTAACTATGTGACGTGGTAATGCCTCTGTCCCTCCCCTTTTAACGAAACAAAAATCAAGTCACCTTCTCTCTCTTCTTCCTCTCTATCTTCCTCTCTCTAAACAATGAATCAATATACTAGTTCTAACACTGCCATCCAATCCATATCAAGCTTAACCAATAGACAAATAGAAATAATGAAATGAGTGAACCGTTTCGAAACACTTGAACACCGAGCTTGGCATCTACACCTACACTAATGTTATGATGCCCAAACCTTGCTACATATATTCAACACTCACCACACACCTTGCTGGCCAGGGAAATACTAGTTCTAACACTGCCATCCAATCCATACCAAGCTTAACCAATAGACAAATAGAAATAATGAAATGAGTGAACCGTTTCGAAACACTTGAACACCGAGCGAGGATGGACGGAGGAGAACAGGAACCAAGATGGAAAATTTTAACCATACTCAATATCTCGCTTGGCATCTACACCTACACTAATGTTATGCTGCCCAACCCTTGCTACATATATTCAACACTCACCACACACCTTGCTGGCCAGGGAAATCACTCGCAGGAAGGTTATACTAGCAGGAATATCACACCAAACAACATCGCTCTACACTGGTGATAGGAACCCCCACAGCAACCGTCCCTAGTATGAGACAAGCCCAACACCGCTACACAAAGGTCCTGGATTTTGTACAGCTTTTTTTTTCTTAGTTAATAGCCGGTAATGCACGCATAAGAAGCTGGCTAACACTAACTTTAGATACTAATTATGCACGTAACAAGATAATAATCAAAGAAGGTCTAAAATGGCTGAATGAAGTGTCGAAAATATTCCAAAAAATATTGATTTAGGTCAATGATGTGTCGAAAATAATCCAAACTGTAAATAGCTAGGTAATTGTTGTGTCGAAAATAATCCAAAACGGACACTAAATGTGTAAGAGTTGTGTCGAAAACAGTCCAAAAAAACATAAAATGGGTTGTCGAAAATAATACTTCTTGGCAAGAATCGAAAACATTCAGTTTAGATTACTTTTGTAGAAAATCGAAAACATTCAGACTAAAAAAATCGAAAATAATCAGCGACCTCAATCAAAGACATGTCTCAGAGGAGGAGTAGGAAGGGAAGGAAGAACCAGCAATCTAAGATGGATAGTCCAGTAGAAACCTCAGTTCTTTCCAGTTGTTGTTGTAATTAATCATGTCAATGCTGTAATAGTGTTGATATTTTGTGATGAGTATACGCCCTGAGTTGAATTTGTTGTATTTTGCCGCGAGTAGTTATGTGCTGCATTTGAAGTTGTACGTTCCTAAAATTTTTGTATGTTTGTATATTTTTCGAAAATTTTTGTTTATGAGGGGGCATGTTGCATGCAGCAATGTAAAATGAAGAGAAGAACTAATGAAAGAAGAAGTGAGACATGGTGATTCCCATCACGATTGATTATGCCATCTTTACCTTGTGGAACATTGAATTCAAGCTATACCTCTTTCAGGCATCTTGGTTATATCCCATTTATTTATTTTCATTCTTTTGGCTTTTATTCTTGCCAATAGTTTCTTTAATTTTATATACTGTGCTTGGATCACTTATCTTCAACTTCCTCATCTGTAATAACAATGACTTGGTGCGGATTTTGGGAGATGACAGCAAGGCCTCATCACTACTGGAAATCCGCTGGAAGTCTTGAAATCAGGAGGTTGTACAATGAACTGGGTGAGATCCTGTCCATCCCACTGTTATGCTGCGAGCTCTTCATCACCTGCACGCTTATCAATACTGCATTTGTCATTATTCTTACCAGCAAAATGTGCTTCTCCATGGCCAACTATTTAAATATAGTTTTCAACATTCTACAGTCAATGACAGTTGCAATGATTGGTAGGACATCGGATAACATAAAACACACGGTGAGTCACATAACGATTCTGACTTAAAGTCAATAAAGGCAAAACAGAATTATGTTAGACACACTGAAGTAGCACGAATAAAAAAAAATGGCAGTAGTGTTGATATGTTGTCCCCAGCTGGCTAGGTTGTGTCCAGCAGGTCTGAGTTGCCATTTGTATATTTTTTTTCTTGCGGTTTGCAGTGTTACCATGTCAGGCGAGGATACTACTCTCTCTCTCTCTCTCTCTCTCTCTCTCTCTCTCTCTCTCTCTCTCTCTCTCTCTCTCTCTCTCTCTCTCTCTCTCTCTCTCTCTCTCTTCAGCAGACAATATATATGATTACTTTTACATCCCTATATGTGCATAGTGTGTGTGTGTGTGTGTGTGCTTTCTCTCTCTCTCTCTCTCTCTCTCTCTCTCTCTCTCTCTCTCTCTCTCTCTCTCTCTCTCTCTCTCTCTCTCTCTCTCTCTCTCTCTCTCTCTCTCTCTCTGGCAAGAGATATCACTTTTACATCACGAGATGGGCATCGTGTGTGTGTGTGTGTGTGTGTGTGTGTGTGTGTGTGTGTGTGTGTTTGTGTGTGTGTGTGTGATCTAAGGAAGTTCATACAATTTCTCTCTCTCTCTCTCTCTCTCTCTCTCTCTCTCTCTCTCTCTCTCTCTCTCTCTCTCTCTCTGGCAAGAGATATGATCACGTCGCAAGACGAGCATCGTGTATGTGCGTGAGAGAGAGAGAGAGAGAGAGAGAGAGAGAGAGAGAGAGAGAGAGAGAGAGAGAGAGAGAGAGAGAGAACTCTCTTCCTTCACATAAAATTACAAGCACCTAATTACACACACACCCTTCACTCAAAATTCAAATTTATCATGGCGACTCCTACACTAGCCTCGGAGTCCCTATCTGGGAGGGGACTACAAATGTCCACAGGTCGGACTGCTCTTCTGGTATCGACCTTAAGTGTCTTGACACCCCTCTCAACTTTTCTTCAATAACTTCTGCAACATTCGCGGTCTTAAATCTAATTTTCAGTCTGTAAAACACCACTTCTCTTCCACTAAACCTCATCTTCTCTTCTCCACTGAAAAACATGTATCTGAAGTAACTGACAGTAGCTCCTTTTCTTTTCTCTCCTACTTTATCCATTTCCGATCCAAAGCTGGATGTTGTCTGTTAGCAATCGGTATATTTATAGCCTCCCAGAAGACAGGCAAATACGTGGTACACAGTAAACTTTGGGAAGAAAGAAGACAACCACTGACGAACAGAGAATTTCTATATCCTCTGGTTCCAAAGCTCCCAGCAGAGCTTCTCGAGCCAGTCGCATTTAACGACACAAAACACTACAAATACAAGAACACGCAGCCATCAGACAGAAAGGAGGGCCAGCCAACCGCTCTCAGATATGCCACGATACTCAGTAAGCTGAGGAGTCAGTGCAACTGAATTGTCTCCTCGAATTTCGAGCAGGCTTCTGGGGATGCTAGTCCTACCTACACTGGCAGGAGCATACTACTTTGAATACTTGATATTTAATGAGAACATAGGCCGTCTACCTCTAATATATATATATATATATATATATATATATATATATATATATATATATATATATATATATATATATATATATATATATATATATATATATATATATATATCCCCTCTGGTCTCTCCTTGCCTCTCACTGCCTTTTCCAAGTGCGTCTGTCCTCTGACCCACTTGGACACCAACTGAGTCGTGGGGGACAATGAGAGATGCCATGTGCTCTGCTACAAAGTGGGGGAAGTCATATGACAAAAAGGAGGACGGGGTGGAAGAGAGGAGGGATGAGGGGGAGGTAGGTAGCTGCCCCAGTCAGAAATTTGAGAGAGATCAGACGTCAGGCGTTCTGTGGCTTCCCTGCATGAACTGTTAACTTCCTGAAGGGTTGGACGTCTATGAAAAGACAAGGAAAAGTGCAGGTTGGTATCATCAGCGTAGGAGTGGATAGGACAAGAAGTTTGATTTAGATGATCATTAATGAATAAAAGAAAGTGTAAGTGATAGGACAGAACCACTACCAGAACCTACTATTGTGCTAATTGCTTTTCCTACTATTGTGCTAATTGCTTTTCCTTTCTTCTTTCTACGGTCAAGGTGGGTGGGGGTTGTCATCTGGCAACTTATAGCGCTTGCGCTCGTCCCACTCTGCCTTCTCCGTTATGTTTAATAATAATAATAATAATAATAATGAGGAACACCACTGTTAACAGATTTAAGAAAAGAATAGTGACCGTCTACCACAGCAGCAACAGAACGGTCAAAAAGGAAACTTAAGATAAAGTTACAGAGGGAAGAATAGAAGCCATACAAGGGTAGTCTGGAAACCAAAGCTTTGTACCAGACTCTATCAAAAGCTTTTGATATGTCTAAGGCAACAGCAAAAAATTCACTAAAATTTCTAAAAGAGGATGACCAAAAACTCAGTAAGGAAAGCCAGAAGATCACCGGTAGAGCTGCTTTGATGGAACCCATACTGGCGATCAGATAGAAGGTTGTGAAGTGATAGCTGTTTAAGAATCTTCCTGTTAAGGATAGGACAGTAGTTTGAGGTTTTAGTACGGCCATCCTTTTTAGGAACAGGCTGAATGTAGCCAAACTTCCAGCAAGAAGGAAAGGTAGATGTTGACAGACAAAGTTGAAAGAGTTGAAAGAGAACAATAGGAGGGATCCCATCAGTTCCATAAGCCTTCCGAGGATTTAGGCCAGCCTGGGCATAGAAAACATCATTGCGAAGAATTTTAATAGGTAGCATGAATTAGTCAGAGGGTGGAGAAGAGGAAGGAACAAGCCCTGACTCGTCCAAGGTAAAGTTTTTAGCAAAGGTTTGAGTGAAGAGTTCAGCTTTAGAGATAGATGTGATAGCAGTGGTTCTATCTAGCTGAAACAAAGGAGAGAAGAAGAAGCAAAGTTATTGGAGATATTTTTGGCTAGATGCCAGAAGTTAGGAGGGAAGTTGGATCTTGAAAGATTTTGGCACTTTCTATTAATGAAGGAGTCTTTGGCTAGTTGGAGAACAGACTTGGCATGGTTCCAGGCAGAAATATAAAGTGCATGAGATTCTAGTGATGGAAGGCTCAAGTGCCTTTTTGTGGGCCACCTCTCTATCATGTATAGCACGAGGCTCTGTTGAACTAAGATTTGGAAGGTTTAGGTCGAGAAAAAGAGTGAGGAATGTACGCCTCCATGCCAGACACTATCACCTCTGTCATGCGCTCAACACACAGAGACAGGTCTCTGACATGGAAGCAGTAGTCATTCCAAGGAAAATTAGCAAAATACCTCTGGCAAAACGCCAGAGGCACCTCCGTCTAGGGGAATCCTGAGGAGGGACTGGAGTAGTAGGACAAGATACAGATATGAGATTGTGATCGGAGAAGCCCAACAGAGAAGAAAGGGTAACAGCATAAGCAGAAGGATTAGAGGTTAGAAAAACATCAAGAATGTTGGGCGTATGAGTAATGCAGAAAAGTTCGCACTGGGTTGTGAGTACTACTACTACTTAGTAGTGCGTCGATATGTTATGAGTCGTGGAGAGGACTTCTAAGAAATTTATGAGCTACTCATAAGTGATAACGCTGGAGCAACAACAACTTGTGGCACCACAGCGCGGAAGCTTTTCGGTTAGATTTGCTTATATTTTACTTAAAAACTTTAATTCAAAGTTTTGTAAGAATTTAATGGCAGTTACAAGGGAGTGAATGTGGTTCGCTCGAACCGTACGTCTGGCACACAGCATGAGCGGGTCCCTGGCCTAAGGGGTAGACTCATTGAACCTACACTGGGAGCAGCGCAGCCCAAGGCTGCATGCTAAACCTAACTAAACCTCACTAGTCATTAATTAGAAAAACTATCTTATGCCAAAGTAGTTGAGTTACATTAGGTGTGGATCAGTTTGGTTTAGTATAGACTGGTATGATACAGTTAATGAAATGGGTTAGAGGGGAAAAAGAGCGGGTATTCGTTGGGCTGTTACAGGGCAACAACGCATATCTAAACTTGTGCCCTGAAAATATAGTCTTGCTATAATAATAATGTTTAAGTAAATAGTATTAAATAATTGCATAACTGCAGGGCTGGCTCCATGCTGCCAAGGTATACTGTCTTCTTGTGACTTCTTGTAAGCCGAGATGGACAGCGTCTACCACCAAAGTAAAATCCACACATATTCTTTTGTACGCATAATATATTGATAGATTTTCATTTCTGCACCTAGTACATTAACAAAGTTACTATATTTTACATTAAAGTGATAATAACATACCACCAAATCCTTATTACCAAGATAGTGTTTTTAACCAAATGTTAGCGCTGTTAGTAGCGGAAAATACTTCTTAGGAGTAGCTCATAAATCACTCAGCTAATATCTAAGAGTCGCCTTATGAGTTACTCTGCATAACTCAAAAGTCTGGTTCCTGGCTATGAGAAGAATTTGAAAGTTATGAGTATCTTTAAGAGGATCTTTTATGAAGATTTCTGCATGCCGGTGTCGTAGGTCGTGACCAGTTGATTTCAAGTGACCAAGAGCGCGCGCAGTCTTCCACTACTAGACGTATGATTCACTTACTCTCAGCCACGGCAACACACAGACTTCCCTAGACTCCCTCTTAGGGCTGCTTTCACAGTCGCTTGGTAACGTTCTCAAGCAAGAGCCTTACCAACCTGGTAACAGGCATTACCAGCAATTAGATCCAATTTCACAGTCGTTGTTTTCGTGGTTAAAGTGATTCCCAACCTGGTAACGATCATAACAAAACGAATATTTCTGCTTCAGTGATGTTAGTATGCCGGAGATGTTAGTATGCCTTATAAGACAAAATGAGTCATTTTATGACTAAAGAACTGACCACGCCAACACTAAAAGAGAATTAGAAAAAGACAAGGCATGAAAAGTTTAAATAATCACTGGTACCTTCAACACGCCTTATTCATTTACTGCAAACATGATTACATTTTGATTTAAATTCTTTCCTTTAAATATCTTTCTAATATTCGCCAAATTCTACGTATGCCGACAAGGCACATAAAAAATAATTTATTTATCTTCCTCAATGCGGTACACATACACTGTTAGATTGAAATATTTCGGGTTTTATGGATATAGCCCTAGCCTACTAATTTTAAGACAATTATTATTTATTTCTCGGCATTTTTTTTTTCTATCGTGATCAACCTATTAAAAGAATTAGCAATTAATCAAATAAACGAACTGAATTAATCTAAACCTAGCCTAATGAATGCAAGTTTAGTCCACTGAAGGAAATGATAATGTTATTTCAGTATTATCTAATATTTCTCTTGGGTGACAAATTCCATACACCCTATGCGTATGTGAGGACTATTACAGTTTTTAGCCAAGGAGACATAGTAGATGAAATAAGGATGACAGGTAGTGAAGTTTTCATCAGCTGGTGAAGTGAATTCACGCCACCATCCAAATTCTACCTAAATTTTATCATATTACTATTATAGCCTACAAAATGTTGTATTGTTACATAATTTTAATATACAATTTAGGGAAATAAAACAAGTACAAAAGGATAAGAACTTGTGATATTAGCAAGAAATAAATGCATTGGTAAGCTCCACTGGGAAGGCCCAGCAGCTCCCAAGCCAGCGTTACCAAGGGTTCCAGTTTCTGGTTAGGATCAAAACAAACAACATGAAGACAACCCAACTGACAACTTTATTGTATATGCACTTCTTGACGACCAATCAGATGTTTGCTACATATCTGACTCTGTGCTGGACAAGTTAGATACCCAAGGAGAGGAAGTGTGCTGGACAAGTTAGACACCCAAGGAGAGGAAGTGCAATTATGCTTATCGACTATGCTAGCTGAAGACACCATCACTTGTAAGAGAATAAGTGGGTTGGTGATAAAAAGGAATTGCAGTACCCAGCATAGACATAAAGTTGCCAAAAACCTACTCCAGAGATGCTGTTCCAGCTAAACATGGGTTAATTTCCAAAAAGGACTCAGTTCAGAAGTGGAACCACCTACAAGAAGTTGCAAATTTATTACCACCTTATTTTCCAGATGTAGAGGTGGGGCTGTTGATTGGACTCGACTCTGCTCAGGCCATTAAACCCTTAGAATGTGTACCAGGAAAAGGAAATGACCCTTATGCAGTACGCACTGCTCTGGGATGGAGTGTGGTGGGAATCATGAGTCCAGGTTACGAAGACACTAACACCTGTCAGTTACTAGTCACAGAAGAAAGAAAATGCCATTTCACACTGAAGACTTATGTAAAGGGAGTGAATCCCAGCGAGGTAAACAAAATGTTTCAATTAGAATTCTGTGAACAACCCACTGAAGAAAAAATGTCACAAGAAGATAGAAGGTTCCTGAAAAGTATGAAAGATAACATACACCAAAAAGTAGATGGTCACTATGAGGTGCCACTTCCCTTCAAAACAGACGCAGTGAAACTTCCGAATAACAGGCAATTAGCTACGAGTATGAGAAGACTCCAAAGACTGAGGACAAGATTGATCAAGGACCCTAAGTACAAGGATAATTATACAGTTTTATGAAACACTTGAAACACTTGAAACACTTTATTATACTTTGCATGAGTTAAAGCATAGATTAAATATATTTTTGAATAGCAAAGCAGCCCATATAAAGCCGAGGCTTTTTGGGCAGTATTACTTATAAGATAATTAAATTATCTTCTCAACCCCATTCCATATGTTGCCAGTAGCATAGGCAATATCTTTACATACACAAATATACATATTAACTTTGTCCATACATACATGTATACTAGCATGCATCCGCCCATACATACACACATTCACACAAAATCATAACACACATAGGCATATAAATGATATATGTAATATACATACACAAATGCAAACACGCATATATACACAATATTTTATTACAATGTACGTGACACCAGTGACATAACTATTTATTTTATTTTATTTTGTTTTGTGTTGCCTGATTGAATGAATGTTTGATTGTCAATTTAATAAGTGGAAATTATATATTTCTTAATTTTTTTTAAATGAAAGTATTGTGGGTAATAATCTAATGTGTTCTGGAATCGAATTCCATGTTTTTGGGCCAGTATAAGATAATGAATGTTGAAATATCGTTAGGTGGTGAAGTGGTATAAGAACATAAGAACATAAGAAATAAGGGAAGCTGCAAGAAGCGACCAGGCTTACACGTGGCAGTCCCTGTATGAAACACTCCTACCTATTTCCATCTGTTATCCCCATCCATAAACTTGTCTAATCTTCTCTTAAAGCTCTCTAGTGTCCTGGCACTAACTACATGATTACTGAGTCCGTTCCACTCATCTACCACTCTATTTGAGAACCAATTTTTTCCTATCTCCTTCCTAAACCTAAATTTTTCAAGCTTGAACCCGTTATTTCTTGTTCTACCTTGGTTGCTGATCCTAAGAATTTTGCTTACATCTCCCTTGTTATAACCCCTATACCACTTAAAGACTTCTATCAGGTCCCCTCTTAACCAACGTCTCTCTAGAGAATGTAAATTTAACCGCTTCAACCTCGCTTCGTAAGGAATACTCCTCATCCCCTGGATCCTTTTAGTCATTCTCCTCTGTACTGATTCTAATAGACCTATATCTTTCCTGTAATGTGGGGACCAGAACTGCACAGCGTAGTCTAGATGAGGTCTGACCAGCGCCAAGTATAACTTTAATATTACTTCCGGCCTTCTACTTTTAACACTCCTAAAAATGAATCCTAGTACCCTATTTGCCTTGTTTCTGGCTTCTATGCATTGTTTCCCTAGACGGAGTTCAGAGCTAACTATAACTCCTAAATCTTTCTCGTACCCTGTACCTACCAGAGTTTGGGTGTTTAATGTGTACCTATTGTGTGGGTTTCCTCTACCTACGCTAAGCACTTTGCATTTATTGATATTAAATTGCATTTGCCATCTATCCGTCCATTCATTCATTCTATCTAAGTCTGTCTGCAAGGCGATGGCATCCGCTTCTGACCTAATTAATCTACCTATCTTTGTGTCATCCGCAAATTTACTAACATCGCTACTAATTCCACTATCCAAGTCATTGATATATATTAGAAATAATAATGGCCCTAATACTGATCCCTGTGGCACCCCACTAATGACATGACCCCACTCGGATTTCGAGCCGTTTATTAGCACTCTCTGTCGCCTGTTACCAAGCCATGACCCTATCCAACCTAACACCTTCCCATCTATCCCGTGCGCCCTAACCTTTCTCAGGAGCCTTTGATGGGGCACCTTGTCGAATGCTTTACTAAAGTCCAGATATAAGATATCATAACTATCACCATTATCTACTGCCTCGTACACCTTACTGTAAAAACTTAACAAGTTTGTCAGGCAAGACTTCCCCTTCGTGAAGCCATGCTGTGACTGATTTATCAAGTTATGTTTGTCTAAATGTTCCCTAATGTTCCTGGCTATTATTGACTCTAACATTTTACCTACAACTGAAGTTAAGCTGACAGGTCTATAATTAGACGCTAAAGTTTTATCCCCTTTCTTAAAGATGGGTACTACATTAGCCTGCCTCCACATTACTGGTACCTCACCCGACTCCAGTGATTTCCTAAAGACAGAAACTAACGGCTCACTAATAATCTTTTTACATTCCTTCAGTACTCTGGGATATATTTCATCAGGTCCTGGTGACTTGAACTTTTTTAGCCTATCTATCTCCTGCTCCACTATCTCCCTAGTTATGGAAATATCCGTCAGCTTCTCATACTCATCTGCTCTAAACACCTGTTCACTATCTGGCATATCCTGCATGTTTTCCTGAGTGAAGACAGTTAAAAAATAATCATTCAGAAGTTTACTAATCTCCTCCCCAGAACTAACCAGCTCCCCATCTGCTGCCTTTAATGGACCTACAGTATCCTTATTTTTCGTCCTGTATACCTGATAAAATCCCTTGGGGTCCGTCTTCGCCTGGCTGGCTACCTTTAATTCATAATTGTCCTTAGCTTTCCTCGTTAACTTCCTGACTGTTCTAACTAATTCATTATACTGTGTCCTTAAAACTTCCTCACCTGCCTTTAATCTCTTATATACACTTCTCTTACGCCCTATATAATGCTTTAACCTAGCAGTCATCCATTTAGGGTCATTTTTTTGTGATCTTATTGTTTTATATGGGATATTTGCTAATTGACCTGTATGAACTTTATCTACGAAATATTTATACAATTCATCTACATTTACTTCACCTAAACCCCTCATCTCGTTCCCTACCATCCTCTCCCCTCCCTCATCAACTCGCCTCGACCTTACCTCTCTCATTTCACCATGACCTGACATTCCAAGATACTCACACCTATCTCCCCCCTTCCTCTTTCCTCCTCCCTTCTGGAGCCTCACCTCACCTCCCTCATCCTGCCTTATCTCTCTGAACTCCGTCCCTGACCTGACCTCACCCTGCATCCTTTGCCAGTCCACTCCTTGGAGGTACCTTTTTAATTCTTCAAAATCTGCTCTCCTAAAGTCAGGTATTTTACTAGTGTTTTTATTTCTAACAGTTTCTTCCCATTCTAGATTGTACCTAATTTATGGTATGGAGAGGTTGTCTCGAGCACGTGTAGGATAGTTATGTTGATGTCTTATAGCTGTATTGTTTGTGTCTTTAATTTGTTTGTACATCTGAATTCCAATTTGCACTTTATTAATATCAAATAACTTCAATATATTTGTCTCTTTGAAAAGAAGTTGTGTATGAGCAAAATAGTCACTGAATGTTATGATTCTAATTATTTTTTTTTTGCAATCTGAAGAGTGGTATCAGGTGTGTTGGATAGGTGTTGCACCAGATAGGTATGCAGTACTGTAAGTGTGGTAAAACATGTGCATTGTATAAAATTATAAGTACATATTGTGGAACTAAATCTTTAATCTGGTACAGGAGGGAAACAATCCTGGATAATTTCAGCATGAGATTTGATATGTGTGGTTTGAAAGTCATATTTTCATCATAGGTTATTCCTAGTAAGTTATGGTGATTAGTTATATTAATAATCTTATCATGATAAAACAGAGGTGGCAGTATATTTATGGGCTTATTGGTAAATAGCATGTAATATGTTTTGCTGGGATTTACAGTTAGTCTATTACTTGTACACCATTTGTGGAAGGTTTTTAGATCTATGTTAGCTGTTTGTATCAATGTAATAGGATCGTTTCCAACAATGTAAAAAGTTGAGTCGTTGGCAAAAAGAATTGTTTTTAGGTTAGAAAAAATTTGTGTTATGTCGTTAATATATAAGAGGAAAAGAATTGGTCCTAACACGCTGCCTTGAGGAACTCCATATTGAATTTGAAGTGGCTTTGAAAATGAATTGGAGAATTTTGTGGATTGTGTTCTATTGGAAAGGTAGTCGCAGAACCAATCATGTATAATTCCTCTTATCCCATAGTAGTGTAATTTCTTTATTAATATATCATGTCTCACAGTATCAAATGCTTTTGAGAAATCAACATATATACTTAATAGGGAATTTTGCTTATCTAGTGATGAGTATATTTGTTCACTGAAAGTGTTCAAAGCATTAAAAGTATTTAAACCTTGACGGAATCCAAATTGTTCATTATTTAGTATATTTCTAGTTTGTAGGAAGCAAATGAGATGTTTTTTTCATTAATTTTTCAAAGATTTTAGAAAAGATACTTAGTAGGGAGATAGGTCTATAGTTTCCAATATCGTCTTTGGAGCCTTTTTTATAAATAGGGATAACCGTAGCATGTTTAAGGCATTGTGGAAACTTTCCAGAATTAATAGATTGGTTAAAAAGGATAGATAATGGAATTGCA